>NW_028255129.1:0-243000 GCF_964263255.1 Lissotriton vulgaris
TACTCACTCTGAGTTCTCAAAAAGGGTTTCTTCACCCCGGGAAGTTAATTAAATACCATTTGGAGGCATTTAATGTTCAAGCAAAAACGGCTGTTTTTCGACAAAAGAGATAACACCCCCCCATTACGTCATGCTTCAGAAATGTGGAAAATAGTCCGTTTTCAAATGTTTTATTTTTGAACGTCAGTTCACATTTGTAGGTGGATCATCAGTGTTAGAGCTAAAATTAGCATGTTTAAAGTGATTTTCATGCTTCCAGGGGCTCGGGAAGTTAATTAAACACCATTTGGAGGCATTTAATGTTCGAGCAAAAACGGCTGATTTTCGACAAAAGAGATAACACCCCCCCCCATTACGTCATGCTTCAGAAATGTGGAAAATGGTCCGTTTTCAAATGTTTTATTTTTGAACGTCAGTTCACATTTGTAGGTGGATCATCAGTGTTAGAGCTAAAATTAGCATGTTTAAAGTGATTTTCATGCTTCCAGGGGCTCGGGAAGTTAATTAAATACCATTTGGAGGCATTTAATGTTCGAGCAAAAACGGCTGATTTTCGACAAAAGAGATAACACCCCCCCATTACGTCATGCTTCAGAAATGTGGAAAATGGTCCGTTTTCAAATGTTTTATTTTTGAACGTCAGTTCACATTTGTAGGTGGATCATCAGTGTTAGAGCTAAAATTAGCATGTTTAAAGTGATTTTCATGCTTCCAGGGGCTCGGGAAGTTAATTAAATACCATTTGGAGGCATTTAATGTTCGAGCAAAAACGGCTGATTTTCGACAAAAGAGATAACACCCCCCCATTACGTCATGCTTCAGAAATGTGGAAAATGGTCCGTTTTCAAATGTTTTATTTTTGAACGTCAGTTCACATTTGTAGGTGGATCATCAGTGTTAGAGCTAAAATTAGCATGTTTAAAGTGATTTTCATGCTTCCAGGGGCTCGGGAAGTTAATTAAATACCATTTGGAGGCATTTAATGTTCGAGCAAAAACGGCTGATTTTCGACAAAAGAGATAACACCCCCCCATTACGTCATGCTTCAGAAATGTGGAAAATGGTCCGTTTTCAAATGTTTTATTTTTGAACGTCAGTTCACATTTGTAGGTGGATCATCAGTGTTAGAGCTAAAATTAGCATGTTTAAAGTGATTTTCATGCTTCCAGGGGCCCAAAACACAAGATTTATGGAATGGTTAAAAGTGCATGAAAATGGCCAATTTACTCACTCTGAGTTCTCAAAAAGGGTTTCTTCACCCCGGGAAGTTAATTAAATACCATTTGGAGGCATTTAATGTTCGAGCAAAAACGGCTGATTTTCGACAAAAGAGATAACACCCCCCCATTACGTCATGCTTCAGAAATGTGGAAAATGGTCCGTTTTCAAATGTTTTATTTTTGAACGTCAGTTCACATTTGTAGGTGGATCATCAGTGTTAGAGCTAAAATTAGCATGTTTAAAGTGATTTTCATGCTTCCAGGGGCCCAAAACACAAGATTTATGGAATGGTTAAAAGTGCATGAAAATGGCCAATTTACTCACTCTGAGTTCTCAAAAAGGGTTTCTTCACCCCGGGAAGTTAATTAAATACCATTTGGAGGCATTTAATGTTCGAGCAAAAACGGCTGATTTTCGACAAAAGAGATAACACCCCCCCATTACGTCATGCTTCAGAAATGTGGAAAATGGTCCGTTTTCAAATGTTTTATTTTTGAACGTCAGTTCACATTTGTAGGTGGATCATCAGTGTTAGAGCTAAAATTAGCATGTTTAAAGTGATTTTCATGCTTCCAGGGGCTCGGGAAGTTAATTAAATACCATTTGGAGGCATTTAATGTTCGAGCAAAAACGGCTGATTTTCGACAAAAGAGATAACACCCCCCCATTACGTCATGCTTCAGAAATGTGGAAAATGGTCCGTTTTCAAATGTTTTATTTTTGAACGTCAGTTCACATTTGTAGGTGGATCATCAGTGTTAGAGCTAAAATTAGCATGTTTAAAGTGATTTTCATGCTTCCAGGGGCTCGGGAAGTTAATTAAATACCATTTGGAGGCATTTAATGTTCGAGCAAAAACGGCTGATTTTCGACAAAAGAGATAACACCCCCCCATTACGTCATGCTTCAGAAATGTGGAAAATGGTCCGTTTTCAAATGTTTTATTTTTGAACGTCAGTTCACATTTGTAGGTGGATCATCAGTGTTAGAGCTAAAATTAGCATGTTTAAAGTGATTTTCATGCTTCCAGGGGCCCAAAACACAAGATTTATGGAATGGTTAAAAGTGCATGAAAATGGCCAATTTACTCACTCTGAGTTCTCAAAAAGGGTTTCTTCACCCCGGGAAGTTAATTAAATACCATTTGGAGGCATTTAATGTTCGAGCAAAAACGGCTGATTTTCGACAAAAGAGATAACACCCCCCCATTACGTCATGCTTCAGAAATGTGGAAAATGGTCCGTTTTCAAATGTTTTATTTTTGAACGTCAGTTCACATTTGTAGGTGGATCATCAGTGTTAGAGCTAAAATTAGCATGTTTAAAGTGATTTTCATGCTTCCAGGGGCTCGGGAAGTTAATTAAATACCATTTGGAGGCATTTAATGTTCGAGCAAAAACGGCTGATTTTCGACAAAAGAGATAACACCCCCCCATTACGTCATGCTTCAGAAATGTGGAAAATGGTCCGTTTTCAAATGTTTTATTTTTGAACGTCAGTTCACATTTGTAGGTGGATCATCAGTGTTAGAGCTAAAATTAGCATGTTTAAAGTGATTTTCATGCTTCCAGGGGCTCGGGAAGTTAATTAAATACCATTTGGAGGCATTTAATGTTCGAGCAAAAACGGCTGATTTTCGACAAAAGAGATAACACCCCCCCATTACGTCATGCTTCAGAAATGTGGAAAATGGTCCGTTTTCAAATGTTTTATTTTTGAACGTCAGTTCACATTTGTAGGTGGATCATCAGTGTTAGAGCTAAAATTAGCATGTTTAAAGTGATTTTCATGCTTCCAGGGGCTCGGGAAGTTAATTAAATACCATTTGGAGGCATTTAATGTTCGAGCAAAAACGGCTGATTTTCGACAAAAGAGATAACACCCCCCCATTACGTCATGCTTCAGAAATGTGGAAAATGGTCCGTTTTCAAATGTTTTATTTTTGAACGTCAGTTCACATTTGTAGGTGGATCATCAGTGTTAGAGCTAAAATTAGCATGTTTAAAGTGATTTTCATGCTTCCAGGGGCTCGGGAAGTTAATTAAATACCATTTGGAGGCATTTAATGTTCGAGCAAAAACGGCTGATTTTCGACAAAAGAGATAACACCCCCCCATTACGTCATGCTTCAGAAATGTGGAAAATGGTCCGTTTTCAAATGTTTTATTTTTGAACGTCAGTTCACATTTGTAGGTGGATCATCAGTGTTAGAGCTAAAATTAGCATGTTTAAAGTGATTTTCATGCTTCCAGGGGCCCAAAACACAAGATTTATGGAATGGTTAAAAGTGCATGAAAATGGCCAATTTACTCACTCTGAGTTCTCAAAAAGGGTTTCGTCACCCCGGGAAGTTAATTAAATACCATTTGGAGGCATTTAATGTTCGAGCAAAAACGGCTGATTTTCGACAAAAGAGATAACACCCCCCCATTACGTCATGCTTCAGAAATGTGGAAAATGGTCCGTTTTCAAATGTTTTATTTTTGAACGTCAGTTCACATTTGTAGGTGGATCATCAGTGTTAGAGCTAAAATTAGCATGTTTAAAGTGATTTTCATGCTTCCAGGGGCCCTAAACACAAGATTTATGGAATGGTTAAAAGTGCATGAAAATGGCCAATTTACTCACTCTGAGTTCTCAAAAAGGGTTTCTTCACCCAGGGAAGTTAATTAAATACCATTTGGAGGCATTTAATGTTCGAGCAAAAACGGCTGATTTTCGACAAAAGAGATAACACCCCCCCATTACGTCATGCTTCAGAAATGTGGAAAATGGTCCGTTTTCAAATGTTTTATTTTTGAACGTCAGTTCACATTTGTAGGTGGATCATCAGTGTTAGAGCTAAAATTAGTATGTTTAAAGTGATTTTCATGCTTCCAGGGGCTCGGGAAGTTAAATAAATACCATTTGGAGGCATTTAATGTTCGAGAAAAAACGGCTGATTTTCGACAAAAGAGATAACACCCCCCATTACGTCATGCTTCAGAAATGTGGAAAATGGTCCGTTTTCAAATGTTTTATTTTTGAACGTCAGTTCACATTTGTAGGTGGATCATCAGTGTTAGAGCTAAAATTAGCATGTTTAAAGTGATTTTCATGCTTCCAGGGGCTCGGGAAGTTAATTAAATACCATTTGGAGGCATTTAATGTTCGAGCAAAAACGGCTGGTTTTCGACAAAAGAGATAACACCCCCCATTACGTCATGCTTAAGAAATGTAGAAAATGGTCCGTTTTCAAATGTTTTATTTTTGAACGTCAGTTCACATTTGTAGGTGGATCATCAGTGTTAGAGCTAAAATTAGCATGTTTAAAGTGATTTTCATGCTTCCAGGGGCCCTAAACACAAGATTTATGGAATGGTTAAAAGTGCATGAAAATGGCCAATTACTCACTCTGAGTTCTCAAAAAGGGTTTCTTCACCCCGGGAAGTTAATTAAATACCATTTGGAGGCATTTAATGTTCGAGCAAAAACAGCTGATTTTCGACAAAAGAGATAACAACCCCCCATTACGTCATGCTTCAGAAATGTGGAAAATGGTCCGTTTTCAAATGTTTTATTTTTGAACGTCAGTTCACATTTGTAGGTGGATCATCAGTGTGAGAGCTAAAATTAGCATGTTTAAAGTGATTTTCATGCTTCCAAGGGCTCGGGAAGTTAATTAAATACCATTTGGAGGCATTTAATGTTCGAGCAAAAACGGCTGATTTTCCACAAAAGAGATAACACCCCCCCATTACGTCATGCTTCAGAAATGTGGAAAATGGTCCGTTTTCAAATGTTTTATTTTTGAACGTCAGTTCACATTTGTAGGTGGATCATCAGTGTTAGAGCTAAAATTAGCATGTTTAAAGTGATTTTCATGCTTCCAGGGGCCCTAAACACAAGATTTATGGAATGGTTAAAAGTGCATGAAAATGGCCAATTTACTCACTCTGAGTTCTCAAAAAGGGTTTCTTCACCCCAGGAAGTTAATTAAATACCATTTGGAGGCATGTAATGTTCGAGCAAAAACGGCTGATATTCGACAAAAGAGATAACACCCCCCCATTACGTCATGCTTCAGAAATGTGGAAAATGGTCCGTTTTCAAATGTTTTATTTTTGAACGTCAGTTCACATTTGTAGGTGGATCATCAGTGTTAGAGCTAAAATTAGCATGTTTAAAGTGATTTTCATGCTTCCAGGGGCTCGGGAAGTTAATTAAATACCATTTGGAGGCATTTAATGTTCGAGCAAAAACGGCTGGTTTTCGACAAAAGAGATAACACCCCCCCATTACGTCATGCTTAAGAAATGTGGAAAATGGTCCGTTTTCAAATGTTTTATTTTTGAACGTCAGTTCACATTTGTAGGTGGATCATCAGTGTTAGAGCTAAAATTAGCATGTTTAAAGTGATTTTCATGCTTCCAGGGGCCCTAAACACAAGATTTATGGAATGTTTAAAAGTGCATGAAAATGGCCAATTTACTCACTCTGAGTTCTCAAAAAGGGTTTCTTCACCCCGGGAAGTTAATTAAATACCATTTGGAGGCATTTAATGTTCGAGCAAAAACGGCTTATTTTTCGACAAAAGAGATAACACCCCCCCATTACGTCATGCTTCAGAAATGTGGAAAATGGTCCGTTTTCAAATGTTTTATTTTTGAACGTCAGTTCACATTTGTAGGTGGATCATCAGTGTGAGAGCTAAAATTAGCATGTTTAAAGTGATTTTCATGCTTCTAAGGGCTCGGGAAGTTAATTAAATACCATTTGGAGGCATGTAATGTTCAAGCAAAAACGGCTGATTTTCGACAAAAGAGATAACACCCCCCCATTACGTCATGCTTCAGAAATGTGGAAAATGGTCCGTTTTCAAATGTTTTATTTTTGAACGTCAGTTCACATTTGTAGGTGGATCATCAGTGTTAGAGCTAAAATTAGCATGTTTAAAGTGATTTTCATGCTTCCAGGGGCTCTGGAAGTGAATTAAATACTATTTGGAGGCATTTAATGTTTGAGCAAAAACGGCTGATTTTCGACAAAAGAGATAACACCCCCCCATTACGTCATGCTTCACAAATGTGGAAAATGGTCCGTTTTCAAATGTTTTATTTTTGAACGTCAGTTCACATTTGTAGGTGGATCATCAGTGTTAGAGCTAAAATTAGCATGTTTAAAGTGATTTTCATGCTTCTAAGGGCTCGGGAAGTTAATTAAATACCATTTGGAGGCATGTAATGTTCGAGCAAAAACGGCTGATTTTCGACAAAAGAGATAACACCCCCCCATTACGTCATGCTTCAGAAATGTGGAAAATGGTCCGTTTTCAAATGTTTTATTTTTGAACGTCAGTTCACATTTGTAGGTGGATCATCAGTGTTAGAGCTAAAATTAGCATGTTTAAAGTGATTTTCATGCATCCAGGGGCTCGGGAAGTGAATTAAATACTATTTGGAGGCATTCAATGTTCAAGCAAAAACGGCTGATTTTCGACAAAAGAGATAACACCCCCCCATTACGTCATGCTTCAGAAATGTGGAAAATGATCCGTTTTCAAATGTTTGATTTTTGAACGTCAGTTCACATTTGTAGGTGGATCATCAGTGTTAGAGCTAACATTGGCATGTTTAAAGTGATTTTCATGCTTCCAGGGGCCCTAAACACAAGATTTATGGAATGGTTAAAAGTGCATGAAAATGGCCAATTTACTCACTCTGAGTTCTCAAAAAGGGTTTCGTCACCCCGGGAAGTTAATTAAATACCATTTGGAGGCATTTAATGTTCGAGCAAAAACGGCTGATTTTCGACAAAAGAGATAACACCCCCCCATTACGTCATGCTTCAGAAATGTGGAAAATGGTCCGTTTTCAAATGTTTTATTTTTGAACGTCAGTTCACATTTGTAGGTGGATCATCAGTGTGAGAGCTAAAATTTGCATGTTTAAAGTGATTTTCATGCTTCCAAGGGCTCGGGAAGTTAATTAAATACCATTTGGAGGCATGTAATGTTCGAGCAAAAACGGCTGATTTTCGACAAAAGAGATAACACCCCCCCATTACGTCATGCTTCAGAAATGTGGAAAATGGTCCGTTTTCAAATGTTTTATTTTTGAACGTCAGTTCACATTTGTAGGTGGATCATCAGTGTTAGAGCTAAAATTAGCATGTTTAAAGTGATTTTCATGCTTCCAGGGGCTCGGGAAGTTAATTAAATACCATTTGGAGGCATTTAATGTTCGAGCAAAAACAGCTGATTTTCGACAAAAGAGATAACAACCCCCCATTACGTCATGCTTCAGAAATGTGGAAAATGGTCCGTTTTCAAATGTTTTATTTTTGAACGTCAGTTCACATTTGTAGGTGGATCATCAGTGTGAGAGCTAAAATTAGCATGTTTAAAGTGATTTTCATGCTTCCAAGGGCTCGGGAAGTTAATTAAATACCATTTGGAGGCATTTAATGTTCGAGCAAAAACGGCTGATTTTCCACAAAAGAGATAACACCCCCCCATTACGTCATGCTTCAGAAATGTGGAAAATGGTCCGTTTTCAAATGTTTTATTTTTGAACGTCAGTTCACATTTGTAGGTGGATCATCAGTGTTAGAGCTAAAATTAGCATGTTTAAAGTGATTTTCATGCTTCCAGGGGCCCTAAACACAAGATTTATGGAATGGTTAAAAGTGCATGAAAATGGCCAATTTACTCACTCTGAGTTCTCAAAAAGGGTTTCTTCACCCCAGGAAGTTAATTAAATACCATTTGGAGGCATGTAATGTTCGAGCAAAAACGGCTGATATTCGACAAAAGAGATAACACCCCCCCATTACGTCATGCTTCAGAAATGTGGAAAATGGTCCGTTTTCAAATGTTTTATTTTTGAACGTCAGTTCACATTTGTAGGTGGATCATCAGTGTTAGAGCTAAAATTAGCATGTTTAAAGTGATTTTCATGCTTCCAGGGGCTCGGGAAGTTAATTAAATACCATTTGGAGGCATTTAATGTTCGAGCAAAAACGGCTGGTTTTCGACAAAAGAGATAACACCCCCCCATTACGTCATGCTTAAGAAATGTGGAAAATGGTCCGTTTTCAAATGTTTTATTTTTGAACGTCAGTTCACATTTGTAGGTGGATCATCAGTGTTAGAGCTAAAATTAGCATGTTTAAAGTGATTTTCATGCTTCCAGGGGCCCTAAACACAAGATTTATGGAATGGTTAAAAGTGCATGAAAATGGCCAATTTACTCACTCTGAGTTCTCAAAAAGGGTTTCTTCACCCCGGGAAGTTAATTAAATACCATTTGGAGGCATTTAATGTTCGAGCAAAAACGGCTTATTTTTTTTCGACAAAAGAGATAACACCCCCCCATTACGTCATGCTTCAGAAATGTGGAAAATGGTCCGTTTTCAAATGTTTTATTTTTGAATGTCAGTTCACATTTGTAGGTGGATCATCAGTGTGAGAGCTAAAATTAGCATGTTTAAAGTGATTTTCATGCTTCTAAGGGCTCGGGAAGTTAATTAAATACCATTTGGAGGCATTTAATGTTCGAGCAAAAACGGCTGATTTTCGACAAAAGAGATAACACCCCCCCATTACGTCATGCTTAAGAAATGTGGAAAATGGTCAGTTTTCAAATGTTTTATTTTTGAACGTCAGTTCACATTTGTAGGTGGATCATCAGTGTTAGAGCTAAAATTTGCATGTTTAAAGTGATTTTCATGCTTCCAGGGGCCCTAAACACAAGATTTATGGAATGGTTAAAAGTGCATGAAAATGGCCAATTTACTCACTCTGAGTTCTCAAAAAGGGTTTCGTCACCCCGGGAAGTTAATTAAATACCATTTGGAGGCATTTAATGTTCGAGCAAAAACGGCTGATTTTCGACAAAAGAGATAACACCCCCCCATTACGTCATGCTTCAGAAATGTGGAAAATGGTCCGTTTTCAAATGTTTTATTTTTGAACGTCAGTTCACATTTGTAGGTGGATCATCAGTGTGAGAGCTAAAATTTGCATGTTTAAAGTGATTTTCATGCTTCCAAGGGCTCGGGAAGTTAATTAAATACCATTTGGAGGCATGTAATGTTCGAGCAAAAACGGCTGATTTTCGACAAAAGAGATAACACCCCCCCATTACGTCATGCTTCAGAAATGTGGAAAATGGTCCGTTTTCAAATGTTTTATTTTTGAACGTCAGTTCACATTTGTAGGTGGATCATCAGTGTTAGAGCTAAAATTAGCATGTTTAAAGTGATTTTCATGCTTCCAGGGGCTCGGGAAGTTAATTAAATACCATTTGGAGGCATTTAATGTTCGAGCAAAAACAGCTGATTTTCGACAAAAGAGATAACAACCCCCCATTACGTCATGCTTCAGAAATGTGGAAAATGGTCCGTTTTCAAATGTTTTATTTTTGAACGTCAGTTCACATTTGTAGGTGGATCATCAGTGTGAGAGCTAAAATTAGCATGTTTAAAGTGATTTTCATGCTTCCAAGGGCTCGGGAAGTTAATTAAATACCATTTGGAGGCATTTAATGTTCGAGCAAAAACGGCTGATTTTCCACAAAAGAGATAACACCCCCCCATTACGTCATGCTTCAGAAATGTGGAAAATGGTCCGTTTTCAAATGTTTTATTTTTGAACGTCAGTTCACATTTGTAGGTGGATCATCAGTGTTAGAGCTAAAATTAGCATGTTTAAAGTGATTTTCATGCTTCCAGGGGCCCTAAACACAAGATTTATGGAATGGTTAAAAGTGCATGAAAATGGCCAATTTACTCACTCTGAGTTCTCAAAAAGGGTTTCTTCACCCCAGGAAGTTAATTAAATACCATTTGGAGGCATGTAATGTTCGAGCAAAAACGGCTGATATTCGACAAAAGAGATAACACCCCCCCATTACGTCATGCTTCAGAAATGTGGAAAATGGTCCGTTTTCAAATGTTTTATTTTTGAACGTCAGTTCACATTTGTAGGTGGATCATCAGTGTTAGAGCTAAAATTAGCATGTTTAAAGTGATTTTCATGCTTCCAGGGGCTCGGGAAGTTAATTAAATACCATTTGGAGGCATTTAATGTTCGAGCAAAAATGGCTGGTTTTCGACAAAAGAGATAACACCCCCCCATTACGTCATGCTTAAGAAATGTGGAAAATGGTCCGTTTTCAAATGTTTTATTTTTGAACGTCAGTTCACATTTGTAGGTGGATCATCAGTGTTAGAGCTAAAATTAGCATGTTTAAAGTGATTTTCATGCTTCCAGGGGCCCTAAACACAAGATTTATGGAATGGTTAAAAGTGCATGAAAATGGCCAATTTACTCACTCTGAGTTCTCAAAAAGGGTTTCTTCACCCCGGGAAGTTAATTAAATACCATTTGGAGGCATTTAATGTTCGAGCAAAAACGGCTTATTTTTTTTCGACAAAAGAGATAACACCCCCCCATTACGTCATGCTTCAGAAATGTGGAAAATGGTCCGTTTTCAAATGTTTTATTTTTGAATGTCAGTTCACATTTGTAGGTGGATCATCAGTGTGAGAGCTAAAATTAGCATGTTTAAAGTGATTTTCATGCTTCTAAGGGCTCGGGAAGTTAATTAAATACCATTTGGAGGCATTTAATGTTCGAGCAAAAACGGCTGATTTTCGACAAAAGAGATAACACCCCCCCATTACGTCATGCTTAAGAAATGTGGAAAATGGTCAGTTTTCAAATGTTTTATTTTTGAACGTCAGTTCACATTTGTAGGTGGATCATCAGTGTTAGAGCTAAAATTTGCATGTTTAAAGTGATTTTCATGCTTCCAGGGGCCCTAAACACAAGATTTATGGAATGGTTAAAAGTGCATGAAAATGGCCAATTTACTCACTCTGAGTTCTCAAAAAGGGTTTCTTCACCCCAGGAAGTTAATTAAATACCATTTGGAGGCATGTAATGTTCGAGCAAAAACGGCTGATTTTCGACAAAAGAGATAACACCCCCCCATTACGTCATGCTTCAGAAATGTGGAAAATGGTCCGTTTTCAAATGTTTTATTTTTGAACGTCAGTTCACATTTGTAGGTGGATCATCAGTGTTAGAGCTAAAATTAGCATGTTTAAAGTGATTTTCATGCTTCCAGGGGCCCTAAACACAAGATTTATGGAATGGTTAAAAGTGCATGAAAATGGCCAATTTACTCACTCTGAGTTCTCAAAAAGGGTTTCTTCACCCCGGGAAGTTAATTAAATACCATTTGGAGGCATTTAATGTTTGAGCAAAAACAGCTGATTTTCGACAAAAGAGATAACAACCCCCCATTACGTCATGCTTCAGAAATGTGGAAAATGGTCCGTTTTCAAATGTTTTATTTTTGAACGTCAGTTCACATTTGTAGGTGGATCATCAGTGTTAGAGCTAAAATTAGCATGTTTAAAGTGATTTTCATGCTTCCAGGGGCTCTGGAAGTGAATTAAATACTATTTGGAGGCATTTAATGTTTGAGCAAAAACGGCTGATTTTCGACAAAAGAGATAACACCCCCCCATTACGTCATGCTTCACAAATGTGGAAAATGGTCCGTTTTCAAATGTTTTATTTTTGAACGTCAGTTCACATTTGTAGGTGGATCATCAGTGTTAGAGCTAAAATTAGCATGTTTAAAGTGATTTTCATGCTTCCAGGGGCCCTAAACACACGATTTATGGAATAGTTAAAAGTGCATGAAAATGGCCAATTTACTCACTCTGAGTTCTCAAAAAGGGTTTCTTCACCCCCGGAAGATAATTAAATACCATTTGGAGGCATTTAATGTTCGAGCAAAAACAGCTGATTTTCGACAAAAGAGATAACACCCCCCATTACGTCATGCTTCAGAAATGTGGAAAATGGTCCGTTTTCAAATGTTTTATTTTTGAACGTCAGTTCACATTTGTAGGTGGATCATCAGTGTTAGAGCTAAAATTAGCATGTTTAAAGTGATTTTCATGCTTCCAGGGGCTCGGGAAGTGAATTAAATACTATTTGGAGGCATTCAATGTTCAAGCAAAAACGGCTGATTTTCGACAAAAGAGATAACACCCCCCCATTACGTCATGCTTCAGAAATGTGGAAAATGATCCGTTTTCAAATGTTTGATTTTTGAACGTCAGTTCACATTTGTAGGTGGATCATCAGTGTTAGAGCTAACATTGGCATGTTTAAAGTGATTTTCATGCTTCCAGGGGCCCTAAACACAAGATTTATGGAATGTTTAAAAGTGCATGAAAATGGCCAATTTACTCACTCTGAGTTCTCAAAAAGGGTTTCGTCACCCCGGGAAGTTAATTAAATACCATTTGGAGGCATTTAATGTTCGAGCAAAAACGGCTGATTTTCGACAAAAGAGATAACACCCCCCCCATTACGTCATGCTTCAGAAATGTGGAAAATGGTCCGTTTTCAAATGTTTTATTTTTGAACGTCAGTTCACATTTGTAGGTGGATCATCAGTGTTAGAGCTAAAATTAGCATGTTTAAAGTGATTTTCATGCTTCCAGGGGCCCTAAACACAAGATTTATGGAATGGTTAAAGTGCATGAAAATGGCCAATTTACTCACTCTGAGTTCTCAAAAAGGGTTTCTTCACCCAGGGAAGTTAATTAAATACCATTTGGAGGCATTTAATGTTCGAGCAAAAACGGCTGATTTTCGACAAAAGAGATAACACCCCCCCATTACGTCATGCTTCAGAAATGTGGAAAATGGTCCGTTTTCAAATGTTTTATTTTTGAACGTCAGTTCACATTTGTAGGTGGATCATCAGTGTTAGAGCTAAAATTAGTATGTTTAAAGTGATTTTCATGCTTCCAGGGGCTCGGGAAGTTAAATAAATACCATTTGGAGGCATTTAATGTTCGAGAAAAAACGGCTGATTTTCAACAAAAGAGATAACACCCCCCATTACGTCATGCTTCAGAAATGTGGAAAATGGTCCGTTTTCAAATGTTTTATTTTTGAACGTCAGTTCACATTTGTAGGTGGATCATCAGTGTTAGAGCTAAAATTAGCATGTTTAAAGTGATTTTCATGCTTCCAGGGGCTCGGGAAGTTAAATAAATACCATTTGGAGGCATTTAATGTTCGAGAAAAAACGGCTGATTTTCGACAAAAGAGATAACACCCCCCCATTACGTCATGCTTCAGAAATGTGGAAAATGGTCCGTTTTCAAATGTTTTATTTTTGAACGTCAGTTCACATTTGTAGGTGGATCATCAGTGTTAGAGCTAAAATTAGCATGTTTAAAGTGATTTTCATGCTTCCAGGGGCTCGGGAAGTTAAATAAATACCATTTGGAGGCATTTAATGTTCGAGCAAAAACGGCTGATTTTCGACAAAAGAGATAACACCCCCACATTACGTCATGCTTCAGAAATGTGGAAAATGGTCCGTTTTCAAATGTTTTATTTTTGAACGTCAGTTCACATTTGTAGGTGGATCATCAGTGTTAGAGCTCAAATTAGCATGTTTAAAGTGATTTTCATGCTTCCAGGGGCTCGGGAAGTGAATTAAATACTATTTGGAGGCATTTAATGTTCAAGCAAAAACGGCTGATTTTCGACAAAAGAGATAACACCCCCCCATTACGTCATGCTTCAGAAATGTGGAAAATGGTCCGTTTTCAAATGTTTTATTTTTGAACGTCAGTTCACATTTGTAGGTGGATCATCAGTGTTAGAGCTAACATTGGCATGTTTAAAGTGATTTTCATGCTTCCAGGGGCCCTAAACACAAGATTTATGGAATGGTTAAAAGTGCATGAAAATGGCCAATTTACTCACTCTGAGTTCTCAATAAGGGTTTCTTCACCCCGGGAAGTTAATTAAATACCATTTGGAGGCATTTAATGTTCGAGCAAAAACGGCTTACTTTTCGACAAAAGAGATAACACCCCCCCATTACGTCATGCTTCAGAAATGTGGAAAATGGTCCGTTTTCAAATGTTTCATTTTTGAACGTCAGTTCACATTTGTAGGTGGATCATCAGTGTTAGAGCTAAAATTAGCATGTTTAAAGTGATTTTCATGCTTCCAGGGGCCCTAAACACTAGATTTATGGAATGGTTAAAAGTGCATGAAAATGGCCAATTTACTCACTCTGAGTTCTCAAAAAGGGTTTCTTCACCCCGGGAAGTTAATTAAATACCATTTGGAGGCATTTAATGTTCGAGCAAAAACAGCTGATTTTCGACAAAAGAGATAACAACCCCCCATTACGTCATGCTTCAGAAATGTGGAAAATGGTCCGTTTTCAAATGTTTTATTTTTGAACGTCAGTTCACATTTGTAGGTGGATCATCAGTGTTAGAGCTAAAATTAGTATGTTTAAAGTGATTTTCATGCTTCCAGGGGCTCGGGAAGTTAAATAAATACCATTTGGAGGCATTTAATGTTCGAGAAAAAACGGCTGATTTTCGACAAAAGAGATAACACCCCCCATTACGTCATGCTTCAGAAATGTGGAAAATGGTCCGTTTTCAAATGTTTTATTTTTGAACGTCAGTTCACATTTGTAGGTGGATCATCAGTGTTAGAGCTAAAATTAGCATGTTTAAAGTGATTTTCATGCTTCCAGGGGCTCGGGAAGTTAAATAAATACCATTTGGAGGCATTTAATGTTCGAGAAAAAACGGCTGATTTTCGACAAAAGAGATAACACCCCCCCATTACGTCATGCTTCAGAAATGTGGAAAATGGTCCGTTTTCAAATGTTTTATTTTTGAACGTCAGTTCACATTTGTAGGTGGATCATCAGTGTTAGAGCTAAAATTAGCATGTTTAAAGTGATTTTCATGCTTCCAGGGGCTCGGGAAGTTAAATAAATACCATTTGGAGGCATTTAATGTTCGAGCAAAAACGGCTGATTTTCGACAAAAGAGATAACACCCCCACATTACGTCATGCTTCAGAAATGTGGAAAATGGTCCGTTTTCAAATGTTTTATTTTTGAACGTCAGTTCACATTTGTAGGTGGATCATCAGTGTTAGAGCTCAAATTAGCATGTTTAAAGTGATTTTCATGCTTCCAGGGGCTCGGGAAGTGAATTAAATACTATTTGGAGGCATTTAATGTTCAAGCAAAAACGGCTGATTTTCGACAAAAGAGATAACACCCCCCCATTACGTCATGCTTCAGAAATGTGGAAAATGGTCCGTTTTCAAATGTTTTATTTTTGAACGTCAGTTCACATTTGTAGGTGGATCATCAGTGTTAGAGCTAACATTGGCATGTTTAAAGTGATTTTCATGCTTCCAGGGGCCCTAAACACAAGATTTATGGAATGGTTAAAAGTGCATGAAAATGGCCAATTTACTCACTCTGAGTTCTCAATAAGGGTTTCTTCACCCCGGGAAGTTAATTAAATACCATTTGGAGGCATTTAATGTTCGAGCAAAAACGGCTTACTTTTCGACAAAAGAGATAACACCCCCCCATTACGTCATGCTTCAGAAATGTGGAAAATGGTCCGTTTTCAAATGTTTTATTTTTGAACGTCAGTTCACATTTGTAGGTGGATCATCAGTGTTAGAGCTAAAATTAGCATGTTTAAAGTGATTTTCATGCTTCCAGGGGCCCTAAACACTAGATTTATGGAATGGTTAAAAGTGCATGAAAATGGCCAATTTACTCACTCTGAGTTCTCAAAAAGGGTTTCTTCACCCCGGGAAGTTAATTAAATACCATTTGGAGGCATTTAATGTTCGAGCAAAAACAGCTGATTTTCGACAAAAGAGATAACAACCCCCCATTACGTCATGCTTCAGAAATGTGGAAAATGGTCCGTTTTCAAATGTTTTATTTTTGAACGTCAGTTCACATTTGTAGGTGGATCATCAGTGTTAGAGCTAAAATTAGCATGTTTAAAGTGATTTTCATGCTTCCAGGGGCTCTGGAAGTGAATTAAATACTATTTGGAGGCATTTAATGTTTGAGCAAAAACGGCTGATTTTCGACAAAAGAGATAACACCCCCCCCATTACGTCATGCTTCACAAATGTGGAAAATGGTCCGTTTTCAAATGTTTTATTTTTGAACGTCAGTTCACATTTGTAGGTGGATCATCAGTGTTAGAGCTAAAATTAGCATGTTTAAAGTGATTTTCATGCTTCCAGGGGCTCGGGAAGTGAATTAAATACTATTTGGAGGCATTTAATGTTCAAGCAAAAACGGCTGATTTTCGACAAAAGAGATAACACCCCCCCATTACGTCATGCTTCAGAAATGTGGAAAATGGTCCGTTTTCAAATGTTTTATTTTTGAACGTCAGTTCACATTTGGAGGTGGATCATCAGTGTTAGAGCTAAAATTGGTATGTTTAAAGTGATTTTCATGCTTCCAGGGGCTCGGGAAGTTAAATAAATACCATTTGGAGGCATTTAATGTTCGAGCAAAAACGGCTGATTTTCGACAAAAGAGATAACACCCCCCCATTACGTCATGCTTCAGAAATGTGGAAAATGGTCCGTTTTCAAATGTTTTATTTTTGAACGTCAGTTCACATTTGTAGGTGGATCATCAGTGTTAGAGCTAAAATTAGCATGTTTAAAGTGATTTTCATGCTTCCAGGGGCTCGGGAAGTTAAATAAATACCATTTGGAGGCATTTAATGTTCGAGCAAAAACGGCTGATTTTCGACAAAAGAGATAACACCCCCACATTACGTCATGCTTCAGAAATGTGGAAAATGGTCCGTTTTCAAATGTTTTATTTTTGAACGTCAGTTCACATTTGTAGGTGGATCATCAGTGTTAGAGCTAAAATTAGCATGTTTAAAGTGATTTTCATGCTTCCAGGGGCCCTAAACACAAGATTTATGGAATGGTTAAAAGTGCATGAAAATGGCCAATTTACTCACTCTGAGTTCTCAAAAAGGGTTTCTTCACCCCGGGAAGTTAATTAAATACCATTTGGAGGCATTTAATGTTCGAGCAAGAACGGCTGATTTTCGACAAAAGAGATAACACCCCCCCATTACGTCATGCTTCAGAAATGTGGAAAATGGTCCGTTTTCAAATGTTTTATTTTTGAACGTCAGTTCACATTTGGAGGTGGATCATCAGTGTTAGAGCTAAAATTGGTATGTTTAAAGTGATTTTCATGCTTCCAGGGGCTCGGGAAGTTAAATAAATACCATTTGGAGGCATTTAATGTTCGAGCAAAAACGGCTGATTTTCGACAAAAGAGATAACACCCCCCCATTACGTCATGCTTCAGAAATGTGGAAAATGGTCCGTTTTCAAATGTTTTATTTTTGAACGTCAGTTCACATTTGTAGGTGGATCATCAGTGTTAGAGCTAAAATTAGCATGTTTAAAGTGATTTTCATGCTTCCAGGGGCTCGGGAAGTTAATTAAATACCATTTGGAGGCATTTAATGTTCGAGCAAAAATGGCTGATTTTCGACAAAAGAGATAACACCCCCCATTACGTCATGCTTCAGAAATGTGGAAAATGGTCCGTTTTCAAATGTTTTATTTTTGAACGTCAGTTCACATTTGTAGGTGGATCATCAGTGTTAGAGCTAACATTGGCATGTTTAAAGTGATTTTCATGCTTCCAGGGGCCCTAAACACAAGATTTATGGAATGGTTAAAAGTGCATGAAAATGGCCAATTTACTCACTCTGAGTTCTCAAAAAGGGTTTCTTCACCCCGGGAAGTTAATTAAATACCATTTGGAGGCATTTAATGTTCGAGCAAAAACGGCTTATTTTTCGACAAAAGAGATAACACCGCCCATTACGTCATGCTTCAGAAATGTGGAAAATGGTCCGTTTTCAAATGTTTTATTTTTGAACGTCAGTTCACATTTGTAGGTGGATCATCAGTGTTAGAGCTAAAATTAGCATGTTTAAAGTGATTTTCATGCTTCCAGGGGCCCTAAACACAAGATTTATGGAATGGTTAAAAGTGCATGAAAATGGCCAATTTACTCACTCTGAGTTCTCAAAAAGGGTTTCTTCACCCCAGGAAGTTAATTAAATACCATTTGGAGGCATTTAATGTTCGAGCAAAAACGGCTGATTTTCGACAAAAGAGATAACACCCCCCCATTACGTCATGCTTCAGAAATGTGGAAAATGGTCCGTTTTCAAATGTTTTATTTTTGAACGTCAGTTCACATTTGTAGGTGGATCATCAGTGTTAGAGCTAAAATTAGCATGTTTAAAGTGATTTTCATGCTTCCAGGGGCCCTAAACACAAGATTTATGGAATGGTTAAAAGTGCATGAAAATGGCCAATTTACTCACTCTGAGTTCTCAAAAAGGGTTTCTTCACCCCGGGAAGTTAATTAAATACCATTTGGAGGCATTTAATGTTCGAGCAAAAACAGCTGATTTTCGACAAAAGAGATAACACCCCCCCCATTACGTCATGCTTCAGAAATGTGGAAAATGGTCCGTTTTCAAATGTTTTATTTTTGAACGTCAGTTCACATTTGTAGGTGGATCATCAGTGTTAGAGCTAAAATTAGCATGTTTAAAGTGATGTTCATGCTTCCAGGGGCTCGGGAAGTGAATTAAATACTATTTGGAGGCATTTAATGTTTGAGCAAAAACAGCTGATTTTCGACAAAAGAGATAACACCCCCCCCATTACGTCATGCTTCAGAAATGTGGAAAATGGTCCGTTTTCAAATGTTTTATTTTTGAACGTCAGTTCACATTTGTAGGTGGATCATCAGTGTTAGAGCTAAAATTAGCATGTTTAAAGTGATGTTCATGCTTCCAGGGGCTCGGGAAGTGAATTAAATACTATTTGGAGGCATTTAATGTTTGAGCAAAAACGGCTGATTTTCGACAAAAGAGATAACACCCCCCCATTACGTCATGCTTCACAAATGTGGAAAATGGTCCGTTTTCAAATGTTTTATTTTTGAACGTCAGTTCACATTTGTAGGTGGATCATCAGTGTTAGAGCTAAAATTAGCATGTTTAAAGTGATTTTCATGCTTCCAGGGGCTCTGGAAGTGAATTAAATACTATTTGGAGGCATTTAATGTTTGAGCAAAAACGGCTGATTTTCGACAAAAGAGATAACACCCCCCCCATTACGTCATGCTTCACAAATGTGGAAAATGGTCCGTTTTCAAATGTTTTATTTTTGAACGTCAGTTCACATTTGTAGGTGGATCATCAGTGTTAGAGCTAAAATTAGCATGTTTAAAGTGATTTTCATGCTTCCAGGGGCCCTAAACACAAGATTTATGGAATGGTTAAAAGTGCATGAAAATGGCCAATTTACTCAATCTGAGTTCTCAAAAAGGGTTTCTTCACCCCGGGAAGTTAATTAAATACCATTTGGAGGCATTTAATGTTCGAGCAAGAACGGCTGATTTTCGACAAAAGAGATAACACCCCCCCATTACGTCATGCTTCAGAAATGTGGAAAATGGTCCGTTTTCAAATGTTTTATTTTTGAACGTCAGTTCACATTTGTAGGTGGATCATCAGTGTTAGAGCTAAAATTGGTATGTTTAAAGTGATTTTCATGCTTCCAGGGGCTCGGGAAGTTAAATAAATACCATTTGGAGGCATTTAATGTTCGAGCAAAAACGGCTGATTTTCGACAAAAGAGATAACACCCCCCCATTACGTCATGCTTCAGAAATGTGGAAAATGGTCCGTTTTCAAATGTTTTATTTTTGAACGTCAGTTCACATTTGTAGGTGGATCATCAGTGTTAGAGCTAAAATTAGCATGTTTAAAGTGATTTTCATGCTTCCAGGGGCTCGGGAAGTTAAATAAATACCATTTGGAGGCATTTAATGTTCGAGCAAAAACGGCTGATTTTCGACAAAAGAGATAACACCCCCACATTACGTCATGCTTCAGAAATGTGGAAAATGGTCCGTTTTCAAATGTTTTATTTTTGAACGTCAGTTCACATTTGTAGGTGGATCATCAGTGTTAGAGCTCAAATTAGCATGTTTAAAGTGATTTTCATGCTTCCAGGGGCTCGGGAAGTGAATTAAATACTATTTGGAGGCATTTAATGTTCAAGCAAAAACGGCTGATTTTCGACAAAAGAGATAACACCCCCCCATTACGTCATGCTTCAGAAATGTGGAAAATGATCCGTTTTCAAATGTTTTATTTTTGAACGTCAGTTCACATTTGTAGGTGGATCATCAAGGTTAGAGCTAAAATTAGCATGTTTAAAGTGATTTTCATGCTTCCAGGGGCTCGGGAAGTTATTTAAATACCATTTGGAGGCATTTAATGTTCGAGCAAAAACGGCTGGTTTTCGACAAAAGAGATAACACCCCCCCATTACGTCATGCTTCAGAAATGTGGAAAATGGTCCGTTTTCAAATGTTTTATTTTTGAACGTCAGTTCACATTTGTAGGTGGATCATCAGTGTTAGAGCTAAAATTAGCATGTTTAAAGTGATTTTCATGCTTCCAGGGGCCCTAAACACAAGATTTATGGAATGGTTAAAAGTGCATGAAAATGGCCAATTACTCACTCTGAGTTCTCAAAAAGGGTTTCTTCACCCCGGGAAGTTAATTAAATACCATTTGGAGGCATTTAATGTTCGAGCAAAAACAGCTGATTTTCGACAAAAGAGATAACACCCCCCCATTACGTCATGCTTTAGAAATGTGGAAAATGGTCCGTTTTCAAATGTTTTATTTTTGAACGTCAGTTCACATTTGTAGGTGGATCATCAGTGTTAGAGCTAAAATTAGCATGTTTAAAGTGATTTTCATGCTTCCAGGGGCTCGGGAAGTTAATTAAATACCATTTGGAGGCATTTAATGTTCGAGCAAAAATGGCTGATTTTCGACAAAAGAGATAACACCCCCCATTACGTCATGCTTCAGAAATGTGGAAAATGGTCCGTTTTCAAATGTTTTATTTTTGAACGTCAATTCACATTTGTAGGTGGATCATCAGTGTTAGAGCTAACATTGGCATGTTTAAAGTGATTTTCATGCTTCCAGGGGCCCTAAACACAAGATTTATGGAATGGTTAAAAGTGCATGAAAATGGCCAATTTACTCACTCTGAGTTCTCAAAAAGGGTTTCTTCACCCCAGGAAGTTAATTAAATACCATTTGGAGGCATTTAATGTTCGAGCAAAAACGGCTGATTTTCGACAAAAGAGATAACACCCCCCCATTACGTCATGCTTCAGAAATGTGGAAAATGGTCCGATTTCAAATGTTTTATTTTTTAACGTCAGTTCACATTTGTAGGTGGATCATCAGTGTTAGAGCTAAAATTAGCATGTTTAAAGTGATTTTCATGCTTCCAGGGGCTCGGGAAGTGAATTAAATACTATTTGGAGGCATTTAATGTTCAAGCAAAAACGGCTGATTTTCGACAAAAGAGATAACACCCCCCCATTACGTCATGCTTCAGAAATGTGGAAAATGGTCCGTTTTCAAATGTTTGATTTTTGAACGTCAGTTCACATTTGTAGGTGGATCATCAGTGTTAGAGCTAACATTGGCATGTTTAAAGTGATTTTCATGCTTCCAGGGGCCCTAAACACAAGATTTATGGAATGGTTAAAAGTGCATGAAAATGGCCAATTTACTCACTCTGAGTTCTCAAAAAGGGTTTCTTCACCCCGGGAAGTTAATTAAATACCATTTGGAGGCATTTAATGTTCGAGCAAAAACGGCTGATTTTCGACAAAAGAGATAACACCCCCCCATTACGTCATGCTTCAGAAATGTGGAAAATGGTCCGTTTTCAAATGTTTTATTTTTGAATGTCAGTTCACATTTGTAGGTGGATCATCAGTGTTAGAGCTAAAATTAGCATGTTTAAAGTGATTTTCATGCTTCCAGGGGCCCTAAACACAAGATTTATGGAATGGTTAAAAGTGCATGAAAATGGCCAATTTACTCACTCTGAGTTCTCAAAAAGGGTTTCTTCACCCCGGGAAGTTAATTAAATACCATTTGGAGGCATTTAATGTTCGAGCAAGAACGGCTGATTTTCGACAAAAGAGATAACACCCCCCCATTACGTCATGCTTCAGAAATGTGGAAAATGGTCCGTTTTCAAATGTTTTATTTTTGAACGTCAGTTCACATTTGTAGGTGGATCATCAGTGTTAGAGCTAAAATTAGTATGTTTAAAGTGATTTTCATGCTTCCAGGGGCTCGGGAAGTTAAATAAATACCATTTGGAGGCATTTAATGTTCGAGCAAAAACGGCTGATTTTCGACAAAAGAGATAACACCCCCCCCATTACGTCATGCTTAAGAAATGTGGAAAATGGTCCGTTTTCAAATGTTTTATTTTTGAACGTCAGTTCACATTTGTAGGTGGATCATCAGTGTTAGAGCTAAAATTAGCATGTTTAAAGTGATTTTCATGCTTCCAGGGGCCCTAAACACAAGATTTATGGAATGGTTAAAAGTGCATGAAAATGGCCAATTTACTCACTCTGAGTTCTCAAAAAGGGTTTCTTCACCCCGGGAAGTTAATTAAATACCATTTGGAGGCATTTAATGTTCGAGCAAAAACGGCTTATTTTTTTTCGACAAAAGAGATAACACCCCCCCATTACGTCATGCTTCAGAAATGTGGAAAATGGTCCGTTTTCAAATGTTTTATTTTTGAATGTCAGTTCACATTTGTAGGTGGATCATCAGTGTGAGAGCTAAAATTAGCATGTTTAAAGTGATTTTCATGCTTCTAAGGGCTCGGGAAGTTAATTAAATACCATTTGGAGGCATTTAATGTTCGAGCAAAAACGGCTGATTTTCGACAAAAGAGATAACACCCCCCCATTACGTCATGCTTAAGAAATGTGGAAAATGGTCAGTTTTCAAATGTTTTATTTTTGAACGTCAGTTCACATTTGTAGGTGGATCATCAGTGTTAGAGCTAAAATTTGCATGTTTAAAGTGATTTTCATGCTTCCAGGGGCCCTAAACACAAGATTTATGGAATGGTTAAAAGTGCATGAAAATGGCCAATTTACTCACTCTGAGTTCTCAAAAAGGGTTTCGTCACCCCGGGAAGTTAATTAAATACCATTTGGAGGCATTTAATGTTCGAGCAAAAACGGCTGATTTTCGACAAAAGAGATAACACCCCCCCATTACGTCATGCTTCAGAAATGTGGAAAATGGTCCGTTTTCAAATGTTTTATTTTTGAACGTCAGTTCACATTTGTAGGTGGATCATCAGTGTGAGAGCTAAAATTTGCATGTTTAAAGTGATTTTCATGCTTCCAAGGGCTCGGGAAGTTAATTAAATACCATTTGGAGGCATGTAATGTTCGAGCAAAAACGGCTGATTTTCGACAAAAGAGATAACACCCCCCCATTACGTCATGCTTCAGAAATGTGGAAAATGGTCCGTTTTCAAATGTTTTATTTTTGAACGTCAGTTCACATTTGTAGGTGGATCATCAGTGTTAGAGCTAAAATTAGCATGTTTAAAGTGATTTTCATGCTTCCAGGGGCTCGGGAAGTTAATTAAATACCATTTGGAGGCATTTAATGTTCGAGCAAAAACAGCTGATTTTCGACAAAAGAGATAACAACCCCCCATTACGTCATGCTTCAGAAATGTGGAAAATGGTCCGTTTTCAAATGTTTTATTTTTGAACGTCAGTTCACATTTGTAGGTGGATCATCAGTGTGAGAGCTAAAATTAGCATGTTTAAAGTGATTTTCATGCTTCCAAGGGCTCGGGAAGTTAATTAAATACCATTTGGAGGCATTTAATGTTCGAGCAAAAACGGCTGATTTTCCACAAAAGAGATAACACCCCCCCATTACGTCATGCTTCAGAAATGTGGAAAATGGTCCGTTTTCAAATGTTTTATTTTTGAACGTCAGTTCACATTTGTAGGTGGATCATCAGTGTTAGAGCTAAAATTAGCATGTTTAAAGTGATTTTCATGCTTCCAGGGGCCCTAAACACAAGATTTATGGAATGGTTAAAAGTGCATGAAAATGGCCAATTTACTCACTCTGAGTTCTCAAAAAGGGTTTCTTCACCCCAGGAAGTTAATTAAATACCATTTGGAGGCATGTAATGTTCGAGCAAAAACGGCTGATATTCGACAAAAGAGATAACACCCCCCCATTACGTCATGCTTCAGAAATGTGGAAAATGGTCCGTTTTCAAATGTTTTATTTTTGAACGTCAGTTCACATTTGTAGGTGGATCATCAGTGTTAGAGCTAAAATTAGCATGTTTAAAGTGATTTTCATGCTTCCAGGGGCTCGGGAAGTTAATTAAATACCATTTGGAGGCATTTAATGTTCGAGCAAAAATGGCTGGTTTTCGACAAAAGAGATAACACCCCCCCATTACGTCATGCTTAAGAAATGTGGAAAATGGTCCGTTTTCAAATGTTTTATTTTTGAACGTCAGTTCACATTTGTAGGTGGATCATCAGTGTTAGAGCTAAAATTAGCATGTTTAAAGTGATTTTCATGCTTCCAGGGGCCCTAAACACAAGATTTATGGAATGGTTAAAAGTGCATGAAAATGGCCAATTTACTCACTCTGAGTTCTCAAAAAGGGTTTCTTCACCCCGGGAAGTTAATTAAATACCATTTGGAGGCATTTAATGTTCGAGCAAAAACGGCTTATTTTTTTTCGACAAAAGAGATAACACCCCCCCATTACGTCATGCTTCAGAAATGTGGAAAATGGTCCGTTTTCAAATGTTTTATTTTTGAATGTCAGTTCACATTTGTAGGTGGATCATCAGTGTGAGAGCTAAAATTAGCATGTTTAAAGTGATTTTCATGCTTCTAAGGGCTCGGGAAGTTAATTAAATACCATTTGGAGGCATTTAATGTTCGAGCAAAAACGGCTGATTTTCGACAAAAGAGATAACACCCCCCCATTACGTCATGCTTAAGAAATGTGGAAAATGGTCAGTTTTCAAATGTTTTATTTTTGAACGTCAGTTCACATTTGTAGGTGGATCATCAGTGTTAGAGCTAAAATTTGCATGTTTAAAGTGATTTTCATGCTTCCAGGGGCCCTAAACACAAGATTTATGGAATGGTTAAAAGTGCATGAAAATGGCCAATTTACTCACTCTGAGTTCTCAAAAAGGGTTTCTTCACCCCAGGAAGTTAATTAAATACCATTTGGAGGCATGTAATGTTCGAGCAAAAACGGCTGATTTTCGACAAAAGAGATAACACCCCCCCATTACGTCATGCTTCAGAAATGTGGAAAATGGTCCGTTTTCAAATGTTTTATTTTTGAACGTCAGTTCACATTTGTAGGTGGATCATCAGTGTTAGAGCT
Source organism: Lissotriton vulgaris (assembly GCF_964263255.1). Classification (NCBI taxonomy): domain Eukaryota; kingdom Metazoa; phylum Chordata; class Amphibia; order Caudata; family Salamandridae; genus Lissotriton; species Lissotriton vulgaris. Next base: position 25,478 of record NW_028255129.1, read on the forward strand.
AAAATTAGCATGTTTAAAGTGATTTTCATGCTTCCAGGGGCCCTAAACACAAGATTTATGGAATGGTTAAAAGTGCATGAAAATGGCCAATTTACTCACTCTGAGTTCTCAAAAAGGGTTTCTTCACCCCGGGAAGTTAATTAAATACCATTTGGAGGCATTTAATGTTTGAGCAAAAACAGCTGATTTTCGACAAAAGAGATAACAACCCCCCATTACGTCATGCTTCAGAAATGTGGAAAATGGTCCGTTTTCAAATGTTTTATTTTTGAACGTCAGTTCACATTTGTAGGTGGATCATCAGTGTTAGAGCTAAAATTAGCATGTTTAAAGTGATTTTCATGCTTCCAGGGGCTCTGGAAGTGAATTAAATACTATTTGGAGGCATTTAATGTTTGAGCAAAAACGGCTGATTTTCGACAAAAGAGATAACACCCCCCCATTACGTCATGCTTCACAAATGTGGAAAATGGTCCGTTTTCAAATGTTTTATTTTTGAACGTCAGTTCACATTTGTAGGTGGATCATCAGTGTTAGAGCTAAAATTAGCATGTTTAAAGTGATTTTCATGCTTCCAGGGGCCCTAAACACACGATTTATGGAATAGTTAAAAGTGCATGAAAATGGCCAATTTACTCACTCTGAGTTCTCAAAAAGGGTTTCTTCACCCCCGGAAGATAATTAAATACCATTTGGAGGCATTTAATGTTCGAGCAAAAACAGCTGATTTTCGACAAAAGAGATAACACCCCCCATTACGTCATGCTTCAGAAATGTGGAAAATGGTCCGTTTTCAAATGTTTTATTTTTGAACGTCAGTTCACATTTGTAGGTGGATCATCAGTGTTAGAGCTAAAATTAGCATGTTTAAAGTGATTTTCATGCTTCCAGGGGCTCGGGAAGTGAATTAAATACTATTTGGAGGCATTCAATGTTCAAGCAAAAACGGCTGATTTTCGACAAAAGAGATAACACCCCCCCATTACGTCATGCTTCAGAAATGTGGAAAATGATCCGTTTTCAAATGTTTGATTTTTGAACGTCAGTTCACATTTGTAGGTGGATCATCAGTGTTAGAGCTAACATTGGCATGTTTAAAGTGATTTTCATGCTTCCAGGGGCCCTAAACACAAGATTTATGGAATGTTTAAAAGTGCATGAAAATGGCCAATTTACTCACTCTGAGTTCTCAAAAAGGGTTTCGTCACCCCGGGAAGTTAATTAAATACCATTTGGAGGCATTTAATGTTCGAGCAAAAACGGCTGATTTTCGACAAAAGAGATAACACCCCCCCCATTACGTCATGCTTCAGAAATGTGGAAAATGGTCCGTTTTCAAATGTTTTATTTTTGAACGTCAGTTCACATTTGTAGGTGGATCATCAGTGTTAGAGCTAAAATTAGCATGTTTAAAGTGATTTTCATGCTTCCAGGGGCCCTAAACACAAGATTTATGGAATGGTTAAAGTGCATGAAAATGGCCAATTTACTCACTCTGAGTTCTCAAAAAGGGTTTCTTCACCCAGGGAAGTTAATTAAATACCATTTGGAGGCATTTAATGTTCGAGCAAAAACGGCTGATTTTCGACAAAAGAGATAACACCCCCCCATTACGTCATGCTTCAGAAATGTGGAAAATGGTCCGTTTTCAAATGTTTTATTTTTGAACGTCAGTTCACATTTGTAGGTGGATCATCAGTGTTAGAGCTAAAATTAGTATGTTTAAAGTGATTTTCATGCTTCCAGGGGCTCGGGAAGTTAAATAAATACCATTTGGAGGCATTTAATGTTCGAGAAAAAACGGCTGATTTTCAACAAAAGAGATAACACCCCCCATTACGTCATGCTTCAGAAATGTGGAAAATGGTCCGTTTTCAAATGTTTTATTTTTGAACGTCAGTTCACATTTGTAGGTGGATCATCAGTGTTAGAGCTAAAATTAGCATGTTTAAAGTGATTTTCATGCTTCCAGGGGCTCGGGAAGTTAAATAAATACCATTTGGAGGCATTTAATGTTCGAGAAAAAACGGCTGATTTTCGACAAAAGAGATAACACCCCCCCATTACGTCATGCTTCAGAAATGTGGAAAATGGTCCGTTTTCAAATGTTTTATTTTTGAACGTCAGTTCACATTTGTAGGTGGATCATCAGTGTTAGAGCTAAAATTAGCATGTTTAAAGTGATTTTCATGCTTCCAGGGGCTCGGGAAGTTAAATAAATACCATTTGGAGGCATTTAATGTTCGAGCAAAAACGGCTGATTTTCGACAAAAGAGATAACACCCCCACATTACGTCATGCTTCAGAAATGTGGAAAATGGTCCGTTTTCAAATGTTTTATTTTTGAACGTCAGTTCACATTTGTAGGTGGATCATCAGTGTTAGAGCTCAAATTAGCATGTTTAAAGTGATTTTCATGCTTCCAGGGGCTCGGGAAGTGAATTAAATACTATTTGGAGGCATTTAATGTTCAAGCAAAAACGGCTGATTTTCGACAAAAGAGATAACACCCCCCCATTACGTCATGCTTCAGAAATGTGGAAAATGGTCCGTTTTCAAATGTTTTATTTTTGAACGTCAGTTCACATTTGTAGGTGGATCATCAGTGTTAGAGCTAACATTGGCATGTTTAAAGTGATTTTCATGCTTCCAGGGGCCCTAAACACAAGATTTATGGAATGGTTAAAAGTGCATGAAAATGGCCAATTTACTCACTCTGAGTTCTCAATAAGGGTTTCTTCACCCCGGGAAGTTAATTAAATACCATTTGGAGGCATTTAATGTTCGAGCAAAAACGGCTTACTTTTCGACAAAAGAGATAACACCCCCCCATTACGTCATGCTTCAGAAATGTGGAAAATGGTCCGTTTTCAAATGTTTCATTTTTGAACGTCAGTTCACATTTGTAGGTGGATCATCAGTGTTAGAGCTAAAATTAGCATGTTTAAAGTGATTTTCATGCTTCCAGGGGCCCTAAACACTAGATTTATGGAATGGTTAAAAGTGCATGAAAATGGCCAATTTACTCACTCTGAGTTCTCAAAAAGGGTTTCTTCACCCCGGGAAGTTAATTAAATACCATTTGGAGGCATTTAATGTTCGAGCAAAAACAGCTGATTTTCGACAAAAGAGATAACAACCCCCCATTACGTCATGCTTCAGAAATGTGGAAAATGGTCCGTTTTCAAATGTTTTATTTTTGAACGTCAGTTCACATTTGTAGGTGGATCATCAGTGTTAGAGCTAAAATTAGTATGTTTAAAGTGATTTTCATGCTTCCAGGGGCTCGGGAAGTTAAATAAATACCATTTGGAGGCATTTAATGTTCGAGAAAAAACGGCTGATTTTCGACAAAAGAGATAACACCCCCCATTACGTCATGCTTCAGAAATGTGGAAAATGGTCCGTTTTCAAATGTTTTATTTTTGAACGTCAGTTCACATTTGTAGGTGGATCATCAGTGTTAGAGCTAAAATTAGCATGTTTAAAGTGATTTTCATGCTTCCAGGGGCTCGGGAAGTTAAATAAATACCATTTGGAGGCATTTAATGTTCGAGAAAAAACGGCTGATTTTCGACAAAAGAGATAACACCCCCCCATTACGTCATGCTTCAGAAATGTGGAAAATGGTCCGTTTTCAAATGTTTTATTTTTGAACGTCAGTTCACATTTGTAGGTGGATCATCAGTGTTAGAGCTAAAATTAGCATGTTTAAAGTGATTTTCATGCTTCCAGGGGCTCGGGAAGTTAAATAAATACCATTTGGAGGCATTTAATGTTCGAGCAAAAACGGCTGATTTTCGACAAAAGAGATAACACCCCCACATTACGTCATGCTTCAGAAATGTGGAAAATGGTCCGTTTTCAAATGTTTTATTTTTGAACGTCAGTTCACATTTGTAGGTGGATCATCAGTGTTAGAGCTCAAATTAGCATGTTTAAAGTGATTTTCATGCTTCCAGGGGCTCGGGAAGTGAATTAAATACTATTTGGAGGCATTTAATGTTCAAGCAAAAACGGCTGATTTTCGACAAAAGAGATAACACCCCCCCATTACGTCATGCTTCAGAAATGTGGAAAATGGTCCGTTTTCAAATGTTTTATTTTTGAACGTCAGTTCACATTTGTAGGTGGATCATCAGTGTTAGAGCTAACATTGGCATGTTTAAAGTGATTTTCATGCTTCCAGGGGCCCTAAACACAAGATTTATGGAATGGTTAAAAGTGCATGAAAATGGCCAATTTACTCACTCTGAGTTCTCAATAAGGGTTTCTTCACCCCGGGAAGTTAATTAAATACCATTTGGAGGCATTTAATGTTCGAGCAAAAACGGCTTACTTTTCGACAAAAGAGATAACACCCCCCCATTACGTCATGCTTCAGAAATGTGGAAAATGGTCCGTTTTCAAATGTTTTATTTTTGAACGTCAGTTCACATTTGTAGGTGGATCATCAGTGTTAGAGCTAAAATTAGCATGTTTAAAGTGATTTTCATGCTTCCAGGGGCCCTAAACACTAGATTTATGGAATGGTTAAAAGTGCATGAAAATGGCCAATTTACTCACTCTGAGTTCTCAAAAAGGGTTTCTTCACCCCGGGAAGTTAATTAAATACCATTTGGAGGCATTTAATGTTCGAGCAAAAACAGCTGATTTTCGACAAAAGAGATAACAACCCCCCATTACGTCATGCTTCAGAAATGTGGAAAATGGTCCGTTTTCAAATGTTTTATTTTTGAACGTCAGTTCACATTTGTAGGTGGATCATCAGTGTTAGAGCTAAAATTAGCATGTTTAAAGTGATTTTCATGCTTCCAGGGGCTCTGGAAGTGAATTAAATACTATTTGGAGGCATTTAATGTTTGAGCAAAAACGGCTGATTTTCGACAAAAGAGATAACACCCCCCCCATTACGTCATGCTTCACAAATGTGGAAAATGGTCCGTTTTCAAATGTTTTATTTTTGAACGTCAGTTCACATTTGTAGGTGGATCATCAGTGTTAGAGCTAAAATTAGCATGTTTAAAGTGATTTTCATGCTTCCAGGGGCTCGGGAAGTGAATTAAATACTATTTGGAGGCATTTAATGTTCAAGCAAAAACGGCTGATTTTCGACAAAAGAGATAACACCCCCCCATTACGTCATGCTTCAGAAATGTGGAAAATGGTCCGTTTTCAAATGTTTTATTTTTGAACGTCAGTTCACATTTGTAGGTGGATCATCAGTGTTAGAGCTAAAATTAGCATGTTTAAAGTGATTTTCATGCTTCCAGGGGCTCGGGAAGTTAAATAAATACCATTTGGAGGCATTTAATGTTCGAGCAAAAACGGCTGATTTTCGACAAAAGAGATAACACCCCCACATTACGTCATGCTTCAGAAATGTGGAAAATGGTCCGTTTTCAAATGTTTTATTTTTGAACGTCAGTTCACATTTGTAGGTGGATCATCAGTGTTAGAGCTAAAATTAGCATGTTTAAAGTGATTTTCATGCTTCCAGGGGCCCTAAACACAAGATTTATGGAATGGTTAAAAGTGCATGAAAATGGCCAATTTACTCACTCTGAGTTCTCAAAAAGGGTTTCTTCACCCCGGGAAGTTAATTAAATACCATTTGGAGGCATTTAATGTTCGAGCAAGAACGGCTGATTTTCGACAAAAGAGATAACACCCCCCCATTACGTCATGCTTCAGAAATGTGGAAAATGGTCCGTTTTCAAATGTTTTATTTTTGAACGTCAGTTCACATTTGGAGGTGGATCATCAGTGTTAGAGCTAAAATTGGTATGTTTAAAGTGATTTTCATGCTTCCAGGGGCTCGGGAAGTTAAATAAATACCATTTGGAGGCATTTAATGTTCGAGCAAAAACGGCTGATTTTCGACAAAAGAGATAACACCCCCCCATTACGTCATGCTTCAGAAATGTGGAAAATGGTCCGTTTTCAAATGTTTTATTTTTGAACGTCAGTTCACATTTGTAGGTGGATCATCAGTGTTAGAGCTAAAATTAGCATGTTTAAAGTGATTTTCATGCTTCCAGGGGCTCGGGAAGTTAATTAAATACCATTTGGAGGCATTTAATGTTCGAGCAAAAATGGCTGATTTTCGACAAAAGAGATAACACCCCCCATTACGTCATGCTTCAGAAATGTGGAAAATGGTCCGTTTTCAAATGTTTTATTTTTGAACGTCAGTTCACATTTGTAGGTGGATCATCAGTGTTAGAGCTAACATTGGCATGTTTAAAGTGATTTTCATGCTTCCAGGGGCCCTAAACACAAGATTTATGGAATGGTTAAAAGTGCATGAAAATGGCCAATTTACTCACTCTGAGTTCTCAAAAAGGGTTTCTTCACCCCGGGAAGTTAATTAAATACCATTTGGAGGCATTTAATGTTCGAGCAAAAACGGCTTATTTTTCGACAAAAGAGATAACACCGCCCATTACGTCATGCTTCAGAAATGTGGAAAATGGTCCGTTTTCAAATGTTTTATTTTTGAACGTCAGTTCACATTTGTAGGTGGATCATCAGTGTTAGAGCTAAAATTAGCATGTTTAAAGTGATTTTCATGCTTCCAGGGGCCCTAAACACAAGATTTATGGAATGGTTAAAAGTGCATGAAAATGGCCAATTTACTCACTCTGAGTTCTCAAAAAGGGTTTCTTCACCCCAGGAAGTTAATTAAATACCATTTGGAGGCATTTAATGTTCGAGCAAAAACGGCTGATTTTCGACAAAAGAGATAACACCCCCCCATTACGTCATGCTTCAGAAATGTGGAAAATGGTCCGTTTTCAAATGTTTTATTTTTGAACGTCAGTTCACATTTGTAGGTGGATCATCAGTGTTAGAGCTAAAATTAGCATGTTTAAAGTGATTTTCATGCTTCCAGGGGCCCTAAACACAAGATTTATGGAATGGTTAAAAGTGCATGAAAATGGCCAATTTACTCACTCTGAGTTCTCAAAAAGGGTTTCTTCACCCCGGGAAGTTAATTAAATACCATTTGGAGGCATTTAATGTTCGAGCAAAAACAGCTGATTTTCGACAAAAGAGATAACACCCCCCCCATTACGTCATGCTTCAGAAATGTGGAAAATGGTCCGTTTTCAAATGTTTTATTTTTGAACGTCAGTTCACATTTGTAGGTGGATCATCAGTGTTAGAGCTAAAATTAGCATGTTTAAAGTGATGTTCATGCTTCCAGGGGCTCGGGAAGTGAATTAAATACTATTTGGAGGCATTTAATGTTTGAGCAAAAACAGCTGATTTTCGACAAAAGAGATAACACCCCCCCCATTACGTCATGCTTCAGAAATGTGGAAAATGGTCCGTTTTCAAATGTTTTATTTTTGAACGTCAGTTCACATTTGTAGGTGGATCATCAGTGTTAGAGCTAAAATTAGCATGTTTAAAGTGATGTTCATGCTTCCAGGGGCTCGGGAAGTGAATTAAATACTATTTGGAGGCATTTAATGTTTGAGCAAAAACGGCTGATTTTCGACAAAAGAGATAACACCCCCCCATTACGTCATGCTTCACAAATGTGGAAAATGGTCCGTTTTCAAATGTTTTATTTTTGAACGTCAGTTCACATTTGTAGGTGGATCATCAGTGTTAGAGCTAAAATTAGCATGTTTAAAGTGATTTTCATGCTTCCAGGGGCTCTGGAAGTGAATTAAATACTATTTGGAGGCATTTAATGTTTGAGCAAAAACGGCTGATTTTCGACAAAAGAGATAACACCCCCCCCATTACGTCATGCTTCACAAATGTGGAAAATGGTCCGTTTTCAAATGTTTTATTTTTGAACGTCAGTTCACATTTGTAGGTGGATCATCAGTGTTAGAGCTAAAATTAGCATGTTTAAAGTGATTTTCATGCTTCCAGGGGCCCTAAACACAAGATTTATGGAATGGTTAAAAGTGCATGAAAATGGCCAATTTACTCAATCTGAGTTCTCAAAAAGGGTTTCTTCACCCCGGGAAGTTAATTAAATACCATTTGGAGGCATTTAATGTTCGAGCAAGAACGGCTGATTTTCGACAAAAGAGATAACACCCCCCCATTACGTCATGCTTCAGAAATGTGGAAAATGGTCCGTTTTCAAATGTTTTATTTTTGAACGTCAGTTCACATTTGTAGGTGGATCATCAGTGTTAGAGCTAAAATTGGTATGTTTAAAGTGATTTTCATGCTTCCAGGGGCTCGGGAAGTTAAATAAATACCATTTGGAGGCATTTAATGTTCGAGCAAAAACGGCTGATTTTCGACAAAAGAGATAACACCCCCCCATTACGTCATGCTTCAGAAATGTGGAAAATGGTCCGTTTTCAAATGTTTTATTTTTGAACGTCAGTTCACATTTGTAGGTGGATCATCAGTGTTAGAGCTAAAATTAGCATGTTTAAAGTGATTTTCATGCTTCCAGGGGCTCGGGAAGTTAAATAAATACCATTTGGAGGCATTTAATGTTCGAGCAAAAACGGCTGATTTTCGACAAAAGAGATAACACCCCCACATTACGTCATGCTTCAGAAATGTGGAAAATGGTCCGTTTTCAAATGTTTTATTTTTGAACGTCAGTTCACATTTGTAGGTGGATCATCAGTGTTAGAGCTCAAATTAGCATGTTTAAAGTGATTTTCATGCTTCCAGGGGCTCGGGAAGTGAATTAAATACTATTTGGAGGCATTTAATGTTCAAGCAAAAACGGCTGATTTTCGACAAAAGAGATAACACCCCCCCATTACGTCATGCTTCAGAAATGTGGAAAATGGTCCGTTTTCAAATGTTTTATTTTTGAACGTCAGTTCACATTTGTAGGTGGATCATCAGTGTTAGAGCTAAAATTAGCATGTTTAAAGTGATTTTCATGCTTCCAGGAGCTCGGGAAGTTAATTAAATACCATTTGGAGGCATTTAATGTTCGAGCAAAAATGGCTGATTTTCGACAAAAGAGATAACACCCCCCATTACGTCATGCTTCAGAAATGTGGAAAATGGTCCGTTTTCAAATGTTTTATTTTTGAACGTCAGTTCACATTTGTAGGTGGATCATCAGTGTTAGAGCTAACATTGGCATGTTTAAAGGGATTTTCATGCTTCCAGGGGCCCTAAACACAAGATTTATGGAATGGTTAAAAGTGCATGAAAATGGCCAATTTACTCACTCTGAGTTCTCAAAAAGGGTTTCTTCACCCCGGGAAGTTAATTAAATACCATTTGGAGGCATTTAATGTTCGAGCAAAAACGGCTTATTTTTCGACAAAAGAGATAACACCCCCCATTACGTCATGCTTCAGAAATGTGGAAAATGATCCGTTTTCAAATGTTTTATTTTTGAACGTCAGTTCACATTTGTAGGTGGATCATCAAGGTTAGAGCTAAAATTAGCATGTTTAAAGTGATTTTCATGCTTCCAGGGGCTCGGGAAGTTATTTAAATACCATTTGGAGGCATTTAATGTTCGAGCAAAAACGGCTGGTTTTCGACAAAAGAGATAACACCCCCCCATTACGTCATGCTTCAGAAATGTGGAAAATGGTCCGTTTTCAAATGTTTTATTTTTGAACGTCAGTTCACATTTGTAGGTGGATCATCAGTGTTAGAGCTAAAATTAGCATGTTTAAAGTGATTTTCATGCTTCCAGGGGCCCTAAACACAAGATTTATGGAATGGTTAAAAGTGCATGAAAATGGCCAATTACTCACTCTGAGTTCTCAAAAAGGGTTTCTTCACCCCGGGAAGTTAATTAAATACCATTTGGAGGCATTTAATGTTCGAGCAAAAACAGCTGATTTTCGACAAAAGAGATAACACCCCCCCATTACGTCATGCTTTAGAAATGTGGAAAATGGTCCGTTTTCAAATGTTTTATTTTTGAACGTCAGTTCACATTTGTAGGTGGATCATCAGTGTTAGAGCTAAAATTAGCATGTTTAAAGTGATTTTCATGCTTCCAGGGGCTCGGGAAGTTAATTAAATACCATTTGGAGGCATTTAATGTTCGAGCAAAAATGGCTGATTTTCGACAAAAGAGATAACACCCCCCATTACGTCATGCTTCAGAAATGTGGAAAATGGTCCGTTTTCAAATGTTTTATTTTTGAACGTCAATTCACATTTGTAGGTGGATCATCAGTGTTAGAGCTAACATTGGCATGTTTAAAGTGATTTTCATGCTTCCAGGGGCCCTAAACACAAGATTTATGGAATGGTTAAAAGTGCATGAAAATGGCCAATTTACTCACTCTGAGTTCTCAAAAAGGGTTTCTTCACCCCAGGAAGTTAATTAAATACCATTTGGAGGCATTTAATGTTCGAGCAAAAACGGCTGATTTTCGACAAAAGAGATAACACCCCCCCATTACGTCATGCTTCAGAAATGTGGAAAATGGTCCGATTTCAAATGTTTTATTTTTTAACGTCAGTTCACATTTGTAGGTGGATCATCAGTGTTAGAGCTAAAATTAGCATGTTTAAAGTGATTTTCATGCTTCCAGGGGCTCGGGAAGTGAATTAAATACTATTTGGAGGCATTTAATGTTCAAGCAAAAACGGCTGATTTTCGACAAAAGAGATAACACCCCCCCATTACGTCATGCTTCAGAAATGTGGAAAATGGTCCGTTTTCAAATGTTTGATTTTTGAACGTCAGTTCACATTTGTAGGTGGATCATCAGTGTTAGAGCTAACATTGGCATGTTTAAAGTGATTTTCATGCTTCCAGGGGCCCTAAACACAAGATTTATGGAATGGTTAAAAGTGCATGAAAATGGCCAATTTACTCACTCTGAGTTCTCAAAAAGGGTTTCTTCACCCCGGGAAGTTAATTAAATACCATTTGGAGGCATTTAATGTTCGAGCAAAAACGGCTGATTTTCGACAAAAGAGATAACACCCCCCCATTACGTCATGCTTCAGAAATGTGGAAAATGGTCCGTTTTCAAATGTTTTATTTTTGAATGTCAGTTCACATTTGTAGGTGGATCATCAGTGTTAGAGCTAAAATTAGCATGTTTAAAGTGATTTTCATGCTTCCAGGGGCCCTAAACACAAGATTTATGGAATGGTTAAAAGTGCATGAAAATGGCCAATTTACTCACTCTGAGTTCTCAAAAAGGGTTTCTTCACCCCGGGAAGTTAATTAAATACCATTTGGAGGCATTTAATGTTCGAGCAAGAACGGCTGATTTTCGACAAAAGAGATAACACCCCCCCATTACGTCATGCTTCAGAAATGTGGAAAATGGTCCGTTTTCAAATGTTTTATTTTTGAACGTCAGTTCACATTTGTAGGTGGATCATCAGTGTTAGAGCTAAAATTAGTATGTTTAAAGTGATTTTCATGCTTCCAGGGGCTCGGGAAGTTAAATAAATACCATTTGGAGGCATTTAATGTTCGAGCAAAAACGGCTGATTTTCGACAAAAGAGATAACACCCCCCCCATTACGTCATGCTTCAGAAATGTGGAAAATGGTCCGTTTTCAAATGTTTTATTTTTGAACGTCAGTTCACATTTGTAGGTGGATCATCAGTGTTAGAGCTAACATTGGCATGTTTAAAGTGATTTTCATGCTTCCAGGGGCCCTAAACACAAGATTTATGGAATGGTTAAAAGTGCATGAAAATGGCCAATTTACTCACTCTGAGTTCTCAAAAAGGGTTTCTTCACCCCGGGAAGTTAATTAAATACCATTTGGAGGCATTTAATGTTCGAGCAAAAACGGCTTATTTTTCGACAAAAGAGATAACACCCCCCATTACGTCATGCTTCAGAAATGTGGAAAATGGTCCGTTTTCAAATGTTTTATTTTTGAACGTCAGTTCACATTTGTAGGTGGATCATCAGTGTTAGAGCTAAAATTAGCATGTTTAAAGTGATTTTCATGCTTCCAGGGGCCCTAAACACAAGATTTATGGAATGGTTAAAAGTACATGAAAATGGCCAATTTACTCACTCTGAGTTCTCAAAAAGGGTTTCTTCACCCCAGGAAGTTAATTAAATACCATTTGGAGGCATTTAATGTTCGAGCAAAAACGGCTGATTTTCGACAAAAGAGATAACACCCTACCATTACGTCATGCTTCAGAAATGTGGAAAATGGTCCGTTTTCAAATGTTTTATTTTTGAACGTCAGTTCACATTTGTAGGTGGATCATCAGTGTTAGAGCTAAAATTAGTATGTTTAAAGTGATTTTCATGCTTCCAGGGGCTCGGGAAGTTAAATAAATACCATTTGGAGGCATTTAATGTTCGAGAAAAAACGGCTGATTTTCGACAAAAGAGATAACACCCCCCATTACGTCATGCTTCAGAAATGTGGAAAATGGTCCGTTTTCAAATGTTTTATTTTTGAACGTCAGTTCACATTTGTAGGTGGATCATCAGTGTTAGAGCTAAAATTAGCATGTTTAAAGTGATTTTCATGCTTCCAGGGGCTCGGGAAGTTAATTAAATACCATTTGGAGGCATTTAATGTTCGAGCAAAAACGGCTGGTTTTCGACAAAAGAGATAACACCCCCCATTACGTCATGCTTAAGAAATGTAGAAAATGGTCCGTTTTCAAATGTTTTATTTTTGAACGTCAGTTCACATTTGTAGGTGGATCATCAGTGTTAGAGCTAAAATTAGCATGTTTAAAGTGATTTTCATGCTTCCAGGGGCCCTAAACACAAGATTTATGGAATGGTTAAAAGTGCATGAAAATGGCCAATTACTCACTCTGAGTTCTCAAAAAGGGTTTCTTCACCCCGGGAAGTTAATTAAATACCATTTGGAGGCATTTAATGTTCGAGCAAAAACAGCTGATTTTCGACAAAAGAGATAACAACCCCCCATTACGTCATGCTTCAGAAATGTGGAAAATGGTCCGTTTTCAAATGTTTTATTTTTGAACGTCAGTTCACATTTGTAGGTGGATCATCAGTGTGAGAGCTAAAATTAGCATGTTTAAAGTGATTTTCATGCTTCCAAGGGCTCGGGAAGTTAATTAAATACCATTTGGAGGCATTTAATGTTCGAGCAAAAACGGCTGATTTTCCACAAAAGAGATAACACCCCCCCATTACGTCATGCTTCAGAAATGTGGAAAATGGTCCGTTTTCAAATGTTTTATTTTTGAACGTCAGTTCACATTTGTAGGTGGATCATCAGTGTTAGAGCTAAAATTAGCATGTTTAAAGTGATTTTCATGCTTCCAGGGGCCCTAAACACAAGATTTATGGAATGGTTAAAAGTGCATGAAAATGGCCAATTTACTCACTCTGAGTTCTCAAAAAGGGTTTCTTCACCCCAGGAAGTTAATTAAATACCATTTGGAGGCATGTAATGTTCGAGCAAAAACGGCTGATATTCGACAAAAGAGATAACACCCCCCCATTACGTCATGCTTCAGAAATGTGGAAAATGGTCCGTTTTCAAATGTTTTATTTTTGAACGTCAGTTCACATTTGTAGGTGGATCATCAGTGTTAGAGCTAAAATTAGCATGTTTAAAGTGATTTTCATGCTTCCAGGGGCTCGGGAAGTTAATTAAATACCATTTGGAGGCATTTAATGTTCGAGCAAAAACGGCTGGTTTTCGACAAAAGAGATAACACCCCCCATTACGTCATGCTTAAGAAATGTGGAAAATGGTCCGTTTTCAAATGTTTTATTTTTGAACGTCAGTTCACATTTGTAGGTGGATCATCAGTGTTAGAGCTAAAATTAGCATGTTTAAAGTGATTTTCATGCTTCCAGGGGCCCTAAACACAAGATTTATGGAATGTTTAAAAGTGCATGAAAATGGCCAATTTACTCACTCTGAGTTCTCAAAAAGGGTTTCTTCACCCCGGGAAGTTAATTAAATACCATTTGGAGGCATTTAATGTTCGAGCAAAAACGGCTTATTTTTCGACAAAAGAGATAACACCCCCCCATTACGTCATGCTTCAGAAATGTGGAAAATGGTCCGTTTTCAAATGTTTTATTTTTGAACGTCAGTTCACATTTGTAGGTGGATCATCAGTGTGAGAGCTAAAATTAGCATGTTTAAAGTGATTTTCATGCTTCTAAGGGCTCGGGAAGTTAATTAAATACCATTTGGAGGCATGTAATGTTCAAGCAAAAACGGCTGATTTTCGACAAAAGAGATAACACCCCCCCATTACGTCATGCTTCAGAAATGTGGAAAATGGTCCGTTTTCAAATGTTTTATTTTTGAACGTCAGTTCACATTTGTAGGTGGATCATCAGTGTTAGAGCTAAAATTAGCATGTTTAAAGTGATTTTCATGCTTCCAGGGGCTCTGGAAGTGAATTAAATACTATTTGGAGGCATTTAATGTTTGAGCAAAAACGGCTGATTTTCGACAAAAGAGATAACACCCCCCCATTACGTCATGCTTCACAAATGTGGAAAATGGTCCGTTTTCAAATGTTTTATTTTTGAACGTCAGTTCACATTTGTAGGTGGATCATCAGTGTTAGAGCTAAAATTAGCATGTTTAAAGTGATTTTCATGCTTCTAAGGGCTCGGGAAGTTAATTAAATACCATTTGGAGGCATGTAATGTTCGAGCAAAAACGGCTGATTTTCGACAAAAGAGATAACACCCCCCCATTACGTCATGCTTCAGAAATATGGAAAATGGTCCGTTTTCAAATGTTTTATTTTTGAACGTCAGTTCACATTTGTAGGTGGATCATCAGTGTTAGAGCTAAAATTAGCATGTTTAAAGTGATTTTCATGCTTCCAGGGGCTCGGGAAGTGAATTAAATACTATTTGGAGGCATTCAATGTTCAAGCAAAAACGGCTGATTTTCGACAAAAGAGATAACACCCCCCCCCATTACGTCATGCTTCAGAAATGTGGAAAATGATCCGTTTTCAAATGTTTGATTTTTGAACGTCAGTTCACATTTGTAGGTGGATCATCAGTGTTAGAGCTAACATTGGCATGTTTAAAGTGATTTTCATGCTTCCAGGGGCCCTAAACACAAGATTTATGGAATGGTTAAAAGTGCATGAAAATGGCCAATTTACTCACTCTGAGTTCTCAAAAAGGGTTTCGTCACCCCGGGAAGTTAATTAAATACCATTTGGAGGCATTTAATGTTCGAGCAAAAACGGCTGATTTTCGACAAAAGAGATAACACCCCCCCATTACGTCATGCTTCAGAAATGTGGAAAATGGTCCGTTTTCAAATGTTTTATTTTTGAACGTCAGTTCACATTTGTAGGTGGATCATCAGTGTGAGAGCTAAAATTTGCATGTTTAAAGTGATTTTCATGCTTCCAAGGGCTCGGGAAGTTAATTAAATACCATTTGGAGGCATGTAATGTTCGAGCAAAAACGGCTGATTTTCGACAAAAGAGATAACACCCCCCCATTACGTCATGCTTCAGAAATGTGGAAAATGGTCCGTTTTCAAATGTTTTATTTTTGAACGTCAGTTCACATTTGTAGGTGGATCATCAGTGTTAGAGCTAAAATTAGCATGTTTAAAGTGATTTTCATGCTTCCAGGGGCTCGGGAAGTTAATTAAATACCATTTGGAGGCATTTAATGTTCGAGCAAAAACAGCTGATTTTCGACAAAAGAGATAACAACCCCCCATTACGTCATGCTTCAGAAATGTGGAAAATGGTCCGTTTTCAAATGTTTTATTTTTGAACGTCAGTTCACATTTGTAGGTGGATCATCAGTGTGAGAGCTAAAATTAGCATGTTTAAAGTGATTTTCATGCTTCCAAGGGCTCGGGAAGTTAATTAAATACCATTTGGAGGCATTTAATGTTCGAGCAAAAACGGCTGATTTTCCACAAAAGAGATAACACCCCCCCATTACGTCATGCTTCAGAAATGTGGAAAATGGTCCGTTTTCAAATGTTTTATTTTTGAACGTCAGTTCACATTTGTAGGTGGATCATCAGTGTTAGAGCTAAAATTAGCATGTTTAAAGTGATTTTCATGCTTCCAGGGGCCCTAAACACAAGATTTATGGAATGGTTAAAAGTGCATGAAAATGGCCAATTACTCACTCTGAGTTCTCAAAAAGGGTTTCTTCACCCCGGGAAGTTAATTAAATACCATTTGGAGGCATTTAATGTTCGAGCAAAAACAGCTGATTTTCGACAAAAGAGATAACAACCCCCCATTACGTCATGCTTCAGAAATGTGGAAAATGGTCCGTTTTCAAATGTTTTATTTTTGAACGTCAGTTCACATTTGTAGGTGGATCATCAGTGTTAGAGCTAAAATTAGCATGTTTAAAGTGATTTTCATGCTTCCAGGGACTCTGGAAGTGAATTAAATACTATTTGGAGGCATTTAATGTTTGAGCAAAAACAGCTGATTTTCGACAAAAGAGATAACACCCCCCCATTACGTCATGCTTCACAAATGTGAAAAATGGTCCGTTTTCAAATGTTTTATTTTTGAACGTCAGTTCACATTTGTAGGTGGATCATCAGTGTTAGAGCTAAAATTAGCATGTTTAAAGTGATTTTCATGCTTCCAGGGGCCCTAAACACACGATTTATGGAATGGTTAAAAGTGCATGAAAATGGCCAATTTACTCACTCTGAGTTCTCAAAAAGGGTTTCTTCACCCCCGGAAGTTAATTAAATACCATTTGGAGGCATTTAATGTTCGAGCAAAAACGGCTGATTTTTGACAAAAGAGATAACACCCCCCCATTACGTCATGCTTCAGAAATGTGGAAAATGGTCCTTTTTCAAATGTTTTATTTTTGAACGTCAGTTCACATTTGTAGGTGGATCATCAGTGTTAGAGCTAACATTGGCATGTTTAAAGTGATTTTCATGCTTCCAGGGGCCCTAAACACAAGATTTATGGAATGGTTAAAAGTGCATGAAAATGGCCAATTTACTCACTCTGAGTTCTCAAAAAGGGTTTCGTCACCCCGGGAAGTTAATTAAATACCATTTGGAGGCATTTAATGTTCGAGCAAAAACGGCTGATTTTCGACAAAAGAGATAACACCCCCCCATTACGTCATGCTTCAGAAATGTGGAAAATGGTCCGTTTTCAAATGTTTTATTTTTGAACGTCAGTTCACATTTGTAGGTGGATCATCAGTGTTAGAGCTAAAATTAGCATGTTTAAAGTGATTTTCATGCTTCCAGGGGCCCTAAACACAAGATTTATGGAATGGTTAAAAGTGCATGAAAATGGCCAATTTACTCACTCTGAGTTCTCAAAAAGCGTTTCTTCACCCAGGGAAGTTAATTAAATACCATTTGGAGGCATGTAATGTTCGAGCAAAAACGGGTGATTTTCAACAAAAGAGATAACACCCCCCCATTACGTCATGCTTCAGAAATGTGGAAAATGGTCCGTTTTCAAATGTTTTATTTTTGAACGTCAGTTCACATTTGTAGGTGGATCATCAGTGTTAGAGCTAAAATTAGCATGTTTAAAGTGATTTTCATGCTTCCAGGGGCTCGGGAAGTTAATTAAATACCATTTGGAGGCATTTAATGTTCGAGCAAAAACAGCTGATTTTCGACAAAAGAGATAACAACCCCCCATTACGTCATGCTTCAGAAATGTGGAAAATGGTCCGTTTTCAAATGTTTTATTTTTGAACGTCAGTTCACATTTGTAGGTGGATCATCAGTGTGAGAGCTAAAATTAGCATGTTTAAAGTGATTTTCATGCTTCCAAGGGCTCGGGAAGTTAATTAAATACAATTTGGAGGCATTTAATGTTCGAGCAAAAACGGCTGATTTTCCACAAAAGAGATAACACCCCCCCATTACGTCATGCTTCAGAAATGTGGAAAATGGTCCGTTTTCAAATGTTTTATTTTTGAACGTCAGTTCACATTTGTAGGTGGATCATCAGTGTTAGAGCTAAAATTAGCATGTTTAAAGTGATTTTCATGCTTCCAGGGGCCCTAAACACAAGATTTATGGAATGGTTAAAAGTGCATGAAAATGGCCAATTTACTCACTCTGAGTTCTCAAAAAGGGTTTCTTCACCCCAGGAAGTTAATTAAATACCATTTGGAGGCATGTAATGTTCGAGCAAAAACGGCTGATATTCGACAAAAGAGATAACACCCCCCCATTACGTCATGCTTCAGAAATGTGGAAAATGGTCCGTTTTCAAATGTTTTATTTTTGAACGTCAGTTCACATTTGTAGGTGGATCATCAGTGTTAGAGCTAAAATTAGCATGTTTAAAGTGATTTTCATGCTTCCAGGGGCTCGGGAAGTTAATTAAATACCATTTGGAGGCATTTAATGTTCGAGCAAAAACGGCTGGTTTTCGACAAAAGAGATAACACCCCCCCATTACGTCATGCTTAAGAAATGTGGAAAATGGTCCGTTTTCAAATGTTTTATTTTTGAACGTCAGTTCACATTTGTAGGTGGATCATCAGTGTTAGAGCTAAAATTAGCATGTTTAAAGTGATTTTCATGCTTCCAGGGGCCCTAAACACAAGATTTATGGAATGGTTAAAAGTGCATGAAAATGGCCAATTTACTCACTCTGAGTTCTCAAAAAGGGTTTCTTCACCCCGGGAAGTTAATTAAATACCATTTGGAGGCATTTAATGTTCGAGCAAAAACGGCTTATTTTTCGACAAAAGAGATAACACCCCCCCATTACGTCATGCTTCAGAAATGTGGAAAATGGTCCGTTTTCAAATGTTTTATTTTTGAATGTCAGTTCACATTTGTAGGTGGATCATCAGTGTGAGAGCTAAAATTAGCATGTTTAAAGTGATTTTCATGCTTCTAAGGGCTCGGGAAGTTAATTAAATACCATTTGGAGGCATTTAATGTTCGAGCAAAAACGGCTGATTTTCGACAAAAGAGATAACACCCCCCATTACGTCATGCTTAAGAAATGTGGAAAATGGTCAGTTTTCAAATGTTTTATTTTTGAACGTCAGTTCACATTTGTAGGTGGATCATCAGTGTTAGAGCTAAAATTAGCATGTTTAAAGTGATTTTCATGCTTCCAGGGGCCCTAAACACAAGATTTATGGAATGGTTAAAAGTGCATGAAAATGGCCAATTTACTCACTCTGAGTTCTCAAAAAGGGTTTCTTCACCCCAGGAAGTTAATTAAATACCATTTGGAGGCATGTAATGTTCGAGCAAAAACGGCTGATTTTCGACAAAAGAGATAACACCCCCCCATTACGTCATGCTTCAGAAATGTGGAAAATGGTCCGTTTTCAAATGTTTTATTTTTGAACGTCAGTTCACATTTGTAGGTGGATCATCAGTGTTAGAGCTAAAATTAGCATGTTTAAAGTGATTTTCATGCTTCCAGGGGCCCTAAACACAAGATTTATGGAATGGTTAAAAGTGCATGAAAATGGCCAATTTACTCACTCTGAGTTCTCAAAAAGGGTTTCTTCACCCCGGGAAGTTAATTAAATACCATTTGGAGGCATTTAATGTTCGAGCAAAAACAGCTGATTTTCGACAAAAGAGATAACAACCCCCCATTACGTCATGCTTCAGAAATGTGGAAAATGGTCCGTTTTCAAATGTTTTATTTTTGAACGTCAGTTCACATTTGTAGGTGGATCATCAGTGTTAGAGCTAAAATTAGCATGTTTAAAGTGATTTTCATGCTTCCAGGGGCTCTGGAAGTGAATTAAATACTATTTGGAGGCATTTAATGTTTGAGCAAAAACGGCTGATTTTCGACAAAAGAGATAACACCCCCCCATTACGTCATGCTTCACAAATGTGGAAAATGGTCCGTTTTCAAATGTTTTATTTTTGAACGTCAGTTCACATTTGTAGGTGGATCATCAGTGTTAGAGCTAAAATTAGCATGTTTAAAGTGATTTTCATGCTTCCAGGGGCCCTAAACACACGATTTATGGAATGGTTAAAAGTGCATGAAAATGGCCAATTTACTCACTCTGAGTTCTCAAAAAGGGTTTCTTCACCCCCGGAAGTTAATTAAATACCATTTGGAGGCATTTAATGTTCGAGCAAAAACAGCTGATTTTCGACAAAAGAGATAACACCCCCCATTACGTCATGCTTCAGAAATGTGGAAAATGGTCCGTTTTCAAATGTTTTATTTTTGAACGTCAGTTCACATTTGTAGGTGGATCATCAGTGTTAGAGCTAAAATGAGCATGTTTAAAGTGATTTTCATGCTTCCAGGGGCTCGGGAAGTGAATTAAATACTATTTGGAGGCATTCAATGTTCAAGCAAAAACGGCTGATTTTCGACAAAAGAGATAACACCCCCCCATTACGTCATGCTTCAGAAATGTGTAAAATGATCCGTTTTCAAATGTTTGATTTTTGAACGTCAGTTCACATTTGTAGGTGGATCATCAGTGTTAGAGCTAACATTGGCATGTTTAAAGTGATTTTCATGCTTCCAGGGGCCCTAAACACAAGATTTATGGAATGTTTAAAAGTGCATGAAAATGGCCAATTTACTCACTCTGAGTTCTCAAAAAGGGTTTCGTCACCCCGGGAAGTTATTTAAATACCATTTGGAGGCATTTAATGTTCGAGCAAAAACAGCTGATTTTCGACAAAAGAGATAACACCCCCCCCATTACGTCATGCTTCAGAAATGTGGAAAATGGTCCGTTTTCAAATGTTTTATTTTTGAACGTCAGTTCACATTTGTAGGTGGATCATCAGTGTTAGAGCTAAAATTAGCATGTTTAAAGTGATTTTCATGCTTCCAGGGGCCCTAAACACAAGATTTATGGAATGGTTAAAAGTGCATGAAAATGGCCAATTTACTCACTCTGAGTTCTCAAAAAGGGTTTCTTCACCCAGGGAAGTTAATTAAATACCATTTGGAGGCATTTAATGTTCGAGCAAAAACGGCTGATTTTCGACAAAAGAGATAACACCCCCCCATTACGTCATGCTTCAGAAATGTGGAAAATGGTCCGTTTTCAAATGTTTTATTTTTGAACGTCAGTTCACATTTGTAGGTGGATCATCAGTGTTAGAGCTAAAATTAGTATGTTTAAAGTGATTTTCATGCTTCCAGGGGCTCGGGAAGTTAAATAAATACCATTTGGAGGCATTTAATGTTCGAGAAAAAACGGCTGATTTTCGACAAAAGAGATAACACCCCCCATTACGTCATGCTTCAGAAATGTGGAAAATGGTCCGTTTTCAAATGTTTTATTTTTGAACGTCAGTTCACATTTGTAGGTGGATCATCAGTGTTAGAGCTAAAATTAGCATGTTTAAAGTGATTTTCATGCTTCCAGGGGCTCGGGAAGTTAAATAAATACCATTTGGAGGCATTTAATGTTCGAGAAAAAACGGCTGATTTTCGACAAAAGAGATAACACCCCCCCATTACGTCATGCTTCAGAAATGTGGAAAATGGTCCGTTTTCAAATGTTTTATTTTTGAACGTCAGTTCACATTTGTAGGTGGATCATCAGTGTTAGAGCTAAAATGAGCATGTTTAAAGTGATTTTCATGCTTCCAGGGGCCCGGGAAGTTAAATAAATACCATTTGGAGGCATTTAATGTTCGAGCAAAAACGGCTGATTTTCGACAAAAGAGATAACACCCCCACATTACGTCATGCTTCAGAAATTTGGAAAATGGTCCGTTTTCAAATGTTTTATTTTTGAACGTCAGTTCACATTTGTAGGTGGATCATCAGTGTTAGAGCTCAAATTAGCATGTTTAAAGTGATTTTCATGCTTCCAGGGGCTCGGGAAGTGAATTAAATACTATTTGGAGGCATTTAATGTTCAAGCAAAAACGGCTGATTTTCGACAAAAGAGATAACACCCCCCCATTACGTCATGCTTCAGAAATGTGGAAAATGGTCCGTTTTCAAATGTTTTATTTTTGAACGTCAGTTCACATTTGTAGGTGGATCATCAGTGTTAGAGCTAACATTGGCATGTTTAAAGTGATTTTCATGCTTCCAGGGGCCCTAAACACAAGATTTATGGAATGGTTAAAAGTGCATGAAAATGGCCAATTTACTCACTCTGAGTTCTCAATAAGGGTTTCTTCACCCCGGGAAGTTAATTAAATACCATTTGGAGGCATTTAATGTTCGAACAAAAACAGCTGATTTTCGACAAAAGAGATAACAACCCCCCATTACGTCATGCTTCAGAAATGTGGAAAATGGTCCGTTTTCAAATGTTTTATTTTTGAACGTCAGTTCACATTTGTAGGTGGATCATCAGTGTTAGAGCTAAAATTAGCATGTTTAAAGTGATTTTCATGCTTCCAGGGGCTCTGGAAGTGAATTAAATACTATTTGGAGGCATTTAATGTTTGAGCAAAAACGGCTGATTTTTGACAAAAGAGATAACACCCCCCCCATTACGTCATGCTTCACAAATGTGGAAAATGGTCCGTTTTCAAATGTTTTATTTTTGAACGTCAGTTCACATTTGTAGGTGGATCATCAGTGTTAGAGCTAAAATTAGCATGTTTAAAGTGATTTTCATGCTTCCAGGGGCTCGGGAAGTGAATTAAATACTATTTGGAGGCATTTAATGTTCAAGCAAAAACGGCTGATTTTCGACAAAAGAGATAACACCCCCCCATTACGTCATGCTTCAGAAATGTGGAAAATGGTCCGTTTTCAAATGTTTTATTTTTGAACGTCAGTTCACATTTGGAGGTGGATCATCAGTGTTAGAGCTAAAATTGGTATGTTTAAAGTGATTTTCATGCTTCCAGGGGCTCGGGAAGTTAAATAAATACCATTTGGAGGCATTTAATGTTCGAGCAAAAACGGCTGATTTTCGACAAAAGAGATAACACCCCCCCATTACGTCATGCTTCAGAAATGTGGAAAATGGTCCGTTTTCAAATGTTTTATTTTTGAACGTCAGTTCACATTTGTAGGTGGATCATCAGTGTTAGAGCTAAAATTAGCATGTTTAAAGTGATTTTCATGCTTCCAGGGGCCCTAAACACAAGATTTATGGAATGGTTAAAAGTGCATGAAAATGGCCAATTTACTCACTCTGAGTTCTCAAAAAGGGTTTCTTCACCCCGGGAAGTTAATTAAATACCATTTGGAGGCATTTAATGTTCGAGCAAGAACGGCTGATTTTCGACAAAAGAGATAACACCCCCCCATTACGTCATGCTTCAGAAATGTGGAAAATGGTCCGTTTTCAAATGTTTTATTTTTGAACGTCAGTTCACATTTGGAGGTGGATCATCAGTGTTAGAGCTAAAATTGGTATGTTTAAAGTGATTTTCATGCTTCCAGGGGCTCGGGAAGTTAAATAAATACCATTTGGAGGCATTTAATGTTCGAGCAAAAACGGCTGATTTTCGACAAAAGAGATAACACCCCCCCATTACGTCATGCTTCAGAAATGTGGAAAATGGTCCGTTTTCAAATGTTTTATTTTTGAACGTCAGTTCACATTTGTAGGTGGATCATCAGTGTTAGAGCTAAAATTAGCATGTTTAAAGTGATTTTCATGCTTCCAGGGGCTCGGGAAGTTAATTAAATACCATTTGGAGGCATTTAATGTTCGAGCAAAAATGGCTGATTTTCGACAAAAGAGATAACACCCCCCATTACGTCATGCTTCAGAAATGTGGAAAATGGTCCGTTTTCAAATGTTTTATTTTTGAACGTCAGTTCACATTTGTAGGTGGATCATCAGTGTTAGAGCTAACATTGGCATGTTTAAAGTGATTTTCATGCTTCCAGGGGCCCTAAACACAAGATTTATGGAATGGTTAAAAGTGCATGAAAATGGCCAATTTACTCACTCTGAGTTCTCAAATAGGGTTTCTTCACCCCGGGAAGGTAATTAAATACCATTTGGAGGCATTTAATGTTCGAGCAAAAACGGCTTATTTTTCGACAAAAGAGATAACACCCCCCATTACGTCATGCTTCAGAAATGTGGAAAATGGTCCGTTTTCAAATGTTTTATTTTTGAACGTCAGTTCACATTTGTAGGTGGATCATCAGTGTTAGAGCTAAAATTAGCATGTTTAAAGTGATTTTCATGCTTCCAGGGGCCCTAAACACAAGATTTATGGAATGGTTAAAAGTGCATGAAAATGGCCAATTTACTCACTCTGAGTTCTCAAAAAGGGTTTCTTCACCCCAGGAAGTTAATTAAATACCATTTGGAGGCATTTAATGTTCGAGCAAAAACGGCTGATTTTCGACAAAAGAGATAACACCCCCCCATTACGTCATGCTTCAGAAATGTGGAAAATGGTCCGTTTTCAAATGTTTTATTTTTGAACGTCAGTTCACATTTGTAGGTGGATCATCAGTGTTAGAGCTAAAATTAGCATGTTTAAAGTGATTTTCATGCTTCCAGGGGCCCTAAACACAAGATTTATGGAATGGTTAAAAGTGCATGAAAATGGCCAATTTACTCACTCTGAGTTCTCAAAAAGGGTTTCTTCACCCCGGGAAGTTAATTAAATACCATTTGGAGGCATTTAATGTTCGAGCAAAAACAGCTGATTTTCGACAAAAGAGATAACACCCCCCCCATTACGTCATGCTTCAGAAATGTGGAAAATGGTCCGTTTTCAAATGTTTTATTTTTGAACGTCAGTTCACATTTGTAGGTGGATCATCAGTGTTAGAGCTAAAATTAGCATGTTTAAAGTGATTTTCATGCTTCCAGGGGCTCGGGAAGTTAAATAAATACCATTTGGAGGCATTTAATGTTCGAGAAAAAACGGCTGATTTTCGACAAAAGAGATAACACCCCCCCATTACGTCATGCTTCAGAAATGTGGAAAATGGTCCGTTTTCAAATGTTTCATTTTTGAACGTCAGTTCACATTTGTAGGTGGATCATCAGTGTTAGAGCTAAAATTAGCATGTTTAAAGTGATTTTCATGCTTCCAGGGGCCCGGGAAGTTAAATAAATACCATTTGGAGGCATTTAATGTTCGAGCAAAAACGGCTGATTTTCGACAAAAGAGATAACACCCCCACATTACGTCATGCTTCAGAAATTTGGAAAATGGTCCGTTTTCAAATGTTTTATTTTTGAACGTCAGTTCACATTTGTAGGTGGATCATCAGTGTTAGAGCTCAAATTAGCATGTTTAAAGTGATTTTCATGCTTCCAGGGGCTCGGGAAGTGAATTAAATACTATTTGGAGGCATTTAATGTTCAAGCAAAAACGGCTGATTTTCGACAAAAGAGATAACACCCCCCCATTACGTCATGCTTCAGAAATGTGGAAAATGGTCCGTTTTCAAATGTTTTATTTTTGAACGTCAGTTCACATTTGTAGGTGGATCATCAGTGTTAGAGCTAACATTGGCATGTTTAAAGTGATTTTCATGCTTCCAGGGGCCCTAAACACAAGATTTATGGAATGGTTAAAAGTGCATGAAAATGGCCAATTTACTCACTCTGAGTTCTCAATAAGGGTTTCTTCACCCCGGGAAGTTAATTAAATACCATTTGGAGGCATTTAATGTTCGAGCAAAAACAGCTGATTTTCGACAAAAGAGATAACACCCCCCCCATTACGTCATGCTTCAGAAATGTGGAAAATGGTCCGTTTTCAAATGTTTTATTTTTGAACGTCAGTTCACATTTGTAGGTGGATCATCAGTGTTAGAGCTAAAATTAGCATGTTTAAAGTGATTTTCATGCTTCCAGGGGCCCTAAACACAAGATTTATGGAATGGTTAAAAGTGCATGAAAATGGCCAATTTACTCACTCTGAGTTCTCAAAAAGGGTTTCTTCACCCCGGGAAGTTAATTAAATACCATTTGGAGGCATTTAATGTTCGAGCAAAAACAGCTGATTTTCGACAAAAGAGATAACACCCCCCCCCATTACGTCATGCTTCAGAAATGTGGAAAATGGTCCGTTTTCAAATGTTTTATTTTTGAACGTCAGTTCACATTTGTAGGTGGATCATCAGTGTTAGAGCTAAAATTAGCATGTTTAAAGTGATGTTCATGCTTCCAGGGGCTCGGGAAGTGAATTAAATACTATTTGGAGGCATTTAATGTTTGAGCAAAAACAGCTGATTTTCGACAAAAGAGATAACACCCCCCCCATTACGTCATGCTTCAGAAATGTGGAAAATGGTCCGTTTTCAAATGTTTTATTTTTGAACGTCAGTTCACATTTGTAGGTGGATCATCAGTGTTAGAGCTAAAATTAGCATGTTTAAAGTGATGTTCATGCTTCCAGGGGCTCGGGAAGTGAATTAAATACTATTTGGAGGCATTTAATGTTTGAGCAAAAACGGCTGATTTTCGACAAAAGAGATAACACCCCCCCATTACGTCATGCTTCACAAATGTGGAAAATGGTCCGTTTTCAAATGTTTTATTTTTGAACGTCAGTTCACATTTGTAGGTGGATCATCAGTGTTAGAGCTAAAATTAGCATGTTTAAAGTGATTTTCATGCTTCCAGGGGCTCTGGAAGTGAATTAAATACTATTTGGAGGCATTTAATGTTTGAGCAAAAACGGCTGATTTTCGACAAAAGAGATAACACCCCCCCCATTACGTCATGCTTCACAAATGTGGAAAATGGTCCGTTTTCAAATGTTTTATTTTTGAACGTCAGTTCACATTTGTAGGTGGATCATCAGTGTTAGAGCTAAAATTAGCATGTTTAAAGTGATTTTCATGCTTCCAGGGGCTCGGGAAGTGAATTAAATACTATTTGGAGGCATTTAATGTTCAAGCAAAAACGGCTGATTTTCGACAAAAGAGATAACACCCCCCCATTACGTCATGCTTCAGAAATGTGGAAAATGGTCCGTTTTCAAATGTTTTATTTTTGAATGTCAGTTCACATTTGTAGGTGGATCATCAGTGTTAGAGCTAAAATTAGCATGTTTAAAGTGATTTTCATGCTTCCAGGGGCCCTAAACACAAGATTTATGGAATGGTTAAAAGTGCATGAAAATGGCCAATTTACTCAATCTGAGTTCTCAAAAAGGGTTTCTTCACCCCGGGAAGTTAATTAAATACCATTTGGAGGCATTTAATGTTCGAGCAAGAACGGCTGATTTTCGACAAAAGAGATAACACCCCCCCATTACGCCATGCTTCAGAAATGTGGAAAATGGTCCGTTTTCAAATGTTTTATTTTTGAACGTCAGTTCACATTTGTAGGTGGATCATCAGTGTTAGAGCTAAAATTGGTATGTTTAAAGTGATTTTCATGCTTCCAGGGGCTCGGGAAGTTAAATAAATACCATTTGGAGGCATTTAATGTTCGAGCAAAAATGGCTGATTTTCGACAAAAGAGATAACACCCCCCCATTACGTCATGCTTCAGAAATGTGGAAAATGGTCCGTTTTCAAATGTTTTATTTTTGAACGTCAGTTCACATTTGTAGGTGGATCATCAGTGTTAGAGCTAAAATTAGCATGTTTAAAGTGATTTTCATGCTTCCAGGGGCCCTAAACACAAGATTTATGGAATGGTTAAAAGTGCATGAAAATGGCCAATTTACTCACTCTGAGTTCTCAAAAAGGGTTTCTTCACCCCAGGAAGTTAATTAAATACCATTTGGAGGCATGTAATGTTCGAGCAAAAACGGCTGATTTTCGACAAAAGAGATAACACCCCCCCATTACGTCATGCTTCAGAAATGTGGAAAATGGTCCGTTTTCAAATGTTTTATTTTTGAACGTCAGTTCACATTTGTAGGTGGATCATCAGTGTTAGAGCTAAAATTAGCATGTTTAAAGTGATTTTCATGCTTCCAGGGGCCCTAAACACAAGATTTATGGAATGGTTAAAAGTGCATGAAAATGGCCAATTTACTCACTCTGAGTTCTCAAAAAGGGTTTCTTCACCCCGGGAAGTTAATTAAATACCATTTGGAGGCATTTAATGTTCGAGCAAAAACAGCTGATTTTCGACAAAAGAGATAACAACCCCCCATTACGTCATGCTTCAGAAATGTGGAAAATGGTCCGTTTTCAAATGTTTTATTTTTGAACGTCAGTTCACATTTGTAGGTGGATCATCAGTGTTAGAGCTAAAATTAGCATGTTTAAAGTGATTTTCATGCTTCCAGGGGCCCTAAACACAAGATTTATGGAATGGTTAAAAGTGCATGAAAATGGCCAATTTACTCACTCTGAGTTCTCAAAAAGGGTTTCTTCACCCCGGGAAGTTAATTAAATACCATTTGGAGGCATTTAATGTTCGAGCAAAAACAGCTGATTTTCGACAAAAGAGATAACACCCCCCCATTACGTCATGCTTCACAAATGTGGAAAATGGTCCGTTTTCAAATGTTTTATTTTTGAACGTCAGTTCACATTTGTAGGTGGATCATCAGTGTTAGAGCTAAAATTAGCATGTTTAAAGTGATTTTCATGCTTCCAGGGGCCCTAAACACACGATTTATGGAATGGTTAAAAGTGCATGAAAATGGCCAATTTACTCACTCTGAGTTCTCAAAAAGGGTTTCTTCACCCCCGGAAGTTAATTAAATACCATTTGGAGGCATTTAATGTTCGAGCAAAAACAGCTGATTTTCGACAAAAGAGATAACACCCCCCATTACGTCATGCTTCAGAAATGTGGAAAATGGTCCGTTTTCAAATGTTTTATTTTTGAACGTCAGTTCACATTTGTAGGTGGATCATCAGTGTTAGAGCTAAAATGAGCATGTTTAAAGTGATTTTCATGCTTCCAGGGGCTCGGGAAGTGAATTAAATACTATTTGGAGGCATTCAATGTTCAAGCAAAAACGGCTGATTTTCGACAAAAGAGATAACACCCCCCCATTACGTCATGCTTCAGAAATGTGGAAAATGATCCGTTTTCAAATGTTTGATTTTTGAACGTCAGTTCACATTTGTAGGTGGATCATCAGTGTTAGAGCTAACATTGGCATGTTTAAAGTGATTTTCATGCTTCCAGGGGCCCTAAACACAAGATTTATGGAATGTTTAAAAGTGCATGAAAATGGCCAATTTACTCACTCTGAGTTCTCAAAAAGGGTTTCGTCACCCCGGGAAGTTAATTAAATACCATTTGGAGGCATTTAATGTTCGAGCAAAAACGGCTGATTTTCGACAAAAGAGATAACACCCCCCCCATTACGTCATGCTTCAGAAATGTGGAAAATGGTCCGTTTTCAAATGTTTTATTTTTGAACGTCAGTTCACATTTGTAGGTGGATCATCAGTGTTAGAGCTAAAATTAGCATGTTTAAAGTGATTTTCATGCTTCCAGGGGCCCTAAACACAAGATTTATGGAATGGTTAAAAGTGCATGAAAATGGCCAATTTACTCACTCTGAGTTCTCAAAAAGGGTTTCTTCACCCAGGGAAGTTAATTAAATACCATTTGGAGGCATTTAATGTTCGAGCAAAAACGGCTGATTTTCGACAAAAGAGATAACACCCCCCCATTACGTCATGCTTCAGAAATGTGGAAAATGGTCCGTTTTCAAATGTTTTATTTTTGAACGTCAGTTCACATTTGTAGGTGGATCATCAGTGTTAGAGCTAAAATTAGTATGTTTAAAGTGATTTTCATGCTTCCAGGGGCTCGGGAAGTTAAATAAATACCATTTGGAGGCATTTAATGTTCGAGAAAAAACGGCTGATTTTCGACAAAAGAGATAACACCCCCCATTACGTCATGCTTCAGAAATGTGGAAAATGGTCCGTTTTCAAATGTTTTATTTTTGAACGTCAGTTCACATTTGTAGGTGGATCATCAGTGTTAGAGCTAAAATTAGCATGTTTAAAGTGATTTTCATGCTTCCAGGGGCTCGGGAAGTTAAATAAATACCATTTGGAGGCATTTAATGTTCGAGAAAAAACGGCTGATTTTCGACAAAAGAGATAACACCCCCCCATTACGTCATGCTTCAGAAATGTGGAAAATGGTCCGTTTTCAAATGTTTTATTTTTGAACGTCAGTTCACATTTGTAGGTGGATCATCAGTGTTAGAGCTAAAATTAGCATGTTTAAAGTGATTTTCATGCTTCCAGGGGCCCGGGAAGTTAAATAAATACCATTTGGAGGCATTTAATGTTCGAGCAAAAACGGCTGATTTTCGACAAAAGAGATAACACCCCCACATTACGTCATGCTTCAGAAATTTGGAAAATGGTCCGTTTTCAAATGTTTTATTTTTGAACGTCAGTTCACATTTGTAGGTGGATCATCAGTGTTAGAGCTCAAATTAGCATGTTTAAAGTGATTTTCATGCTTCCAGGGGCTCGGGAAGTGAATTAAATACTATTTGGAGGCATTTAATGTTCAAGCAAAAACGGCTGATTTTCGACAAAAGAGATAACACCCCCCCATTACGTCATGCTTCAGAAATGTGGAAAATGGTCCGTTTTCAAATGTTTTATTTTTGAACGTCAGTTCACATTTGTAGGTGGATCATCAGTGTTAGAGCTAACATTGGCATGTTTAAAGTGATTTTCATGCTTCCAGGGGCCCTAAACACAAGATTTATGGAATGGTTAAAAGTGCATGAAAATGGCCAATTTACTCACTCTGAGTTCTCAATAAGGGTTTCTTCACCCCGGGAAGTTAATTAAATACCATTTGGAGGCATTTAATGTTCGAGCAAAAACAGCTGATTTTCGACAAAAGAGATAACAACCCCCCATTACGTCATGCTTCAGAAATGTGGAAAATGGTCCGTTTTCAAATGTTTTATTTTTGAACGTCAGTTCACATTTGTAGGTGGATCATCAGTGTTAGAGCTAAAATTAGCATGTTTAAAGTGATTTTCATGCTTCCAGGGGCTCTGGAAGTGAATTAAATACTATTTGGAGGCATTTAATGTTTGAGCAAAAACGGCTGATTTTCGACAAAAGAGATAACACCCCCCCCATTACGTCATGCTTCACAAATGTGGAAAATGGTCCGTTTTCAAATGTTTTATTTTTGAACGTCAGTTCACATTTGTAGGTGGATCATCAGTGTTAGAGCTAAAATTAGCATGTTTAAAGTGATTTTCATGCTTCCAGGGGCTCGGGAAGTG
Source organism: Lissotriton vulgaris (assembly GCF_964263255.1). Classification (NCBI taxonomy): domain Eukaryota; kingdom Metazoa; phylum Chordata; class Amphibia; order Caudata; family Salamandridae; genus Lissotriton; species Lissotriton vulgaris. The sequence continues at coordinate 56,441 of NW_028255129.1, forward strand.
AATTAAATACTATTTGGAGGCATTTAATGTTCAAGCAAAAACGGCTGATTTTCGACAAAAGAGATAACACCCCCCCATTACGTCATGCTTCAGAAATGTGGAAAATGGTCCGTTTTCAAATGTTTTATTTTTGAACGTCAGTTCACATTTGGAGGTGGATCATCAGTGTTAGAGCTAAAATTGGTATGTTTAAAGTGATTTTCATGCTTCCAGGGGCTCGGGAAGTTAAATAAATACCATTTGGAGGCATTTAATGTTCGAGCAAAAACGGCTGATTTTCGACAAAAGAGATAACACCCCCCCATTACGTCATGCTTCAGAAATGTGGAAAATGGTCCGTTTTCAAATGTTTTATTTTTGAACGTCAGTTCACATTTGTAGGTGGATCATCAGTGTTAGAGCTAAAATTAGCATGTTTAAAGTGATTTTCATGCTTCCAGGGGCCCTAAACACAAGATTTATGGAATGGTTAAAAGTGCATGAAAATGGCCAATTTACTCACTCTGAGTTCTCAAAAAGGGTTTCTTCACCCCGGGAAGTTAATTAAATACCATTTGGAGGCATTTAATGTTCGAGCAAGAACGGCTGATTTTCGACAAAAGAGATAACACCCCCCCATTACGTCATGCTTCAGAAATGTGGAAAATGGTCCGTTTTCAAATGTTTTATTTTTGAACGTCAGTTCACATTTGGAGGTGGATCATCAGTGTTAGAGCTAAAATTGGTATGTTTAAAGTGATTTTCATGCTTCCAGGGGCTCAGGAAGTTAAATAAATACCATTTGGAGGCATTTAATGTTCGAGCAAAAACGGCTGATTTTCGACAAAAGAGATAACACCCCCCCATTACGTCATGCTTCAGAAATGTGGAAAATGGTCCGTTTTCAAATGTTTTATTTTTGAACGTCAGTTCACATTTGTAGGTGGATCATCAGTGTTAGAGCTAAAATTAGCATGTTTAAAGTGATTTTCATGCTTCCAGGGGCTCGGGAAGTTAATTAAATACCATTTGGAGGCATTTAATGTTCGAGCAAAAATGGCTGATTTTCGACAAAAGAGATAACACCCCCCATTACGTCATGCTTCAGAAATGTGGAAAATGGTCCGTTTTCAAATGTTTTATTTTTGAACGTCAGTTCACATTTGTAGGTGGATCATCAGTGTTAGAGCTAACATTGGCATGTTTAAAGTGATTTTCATGCTTCCAGGGGCCCTAAACACAAGATTTATGGAATGGTTAAAAGTGCATGAAAATGGCCAATTTACTCACTCTGAGTTCTCAAATAGGGTTTCTTCACCCCGGGAAGGTAATTAAATACCATTTGGAGGCATTTAATGTTCGAGCAAAAACGGCTTATTTTTCGACAAAAGAGATAACACCCCCCATTACGTCATGCTTCAGAAATGTGGAAAATGGTCCGTTTTCAAATGTTTTATTTTTGAACGTCAGTTCACATTTGTAGGTGGATCATCAGTGTTAGAGCTAAAATTAGCATGTTTAAAGTGATTTTCATGCTTCCAGGGGCCCTAAACACAAGATTTATGGAATGGTTAAAAGTGCATGAAAATGGCCAATTTACTCACTCTGAGTTCTCAAAAAGGGTTTCTTCACCCCAGGAAGTTAATTAAATACCATTTGGAGGCATTTAATGTTCGAGCAAAAACGGCTGATTTTCGACAAAAGAGATAACACCCCCCCATTACGTCATGCTTCAGAAATGTGGAAAATGGTCCGTTTTCAAATGTTTTATTTTTGAACGTCAGTTCACATTTGTAGGTGGATCATCAGTGTTAGAGCTAAAATTAGCATGTTTAAAGTGATTTTCATGCTTCCAGGGGCCCTAAACACAAGATTTATGGAATGGTTAAAAGTGCATGAAAATGGCCAATTTACTCACTCTGAGTTCTCAAAAAGGGTTTCTTCACCCCGGGAAGTTAATTAAATACCATTTGGAGGCATTTAATGTTCGAGCAAAAACAGCTGATTTTCGACAAAAGAGATAACACCCCCCCCATTACGTCATGCTTCAGAAATGTGGAAAATGGTCCGTTTTCAAATGTTTTATTTTTGAACGTCAGTTCACATTTGTAGGTGGATCATCAGTGTTAGAGCTAAAATTAGCATGTTTAAAGTGATTTTCATGCTTCCAGGGGCTCGGGAAGTTAAATAAATACCATTTGGAGGCATTTAATGTTCGAGAAAAAACGGCTGATTTTCGACAAAAGAGATAACACCCCCCCATTACGTCATGCTTCAGAAATGTGGAAAATGGTCCGTTTTCAAATGTTTCATTTTTGAACGTCAGTTCACATTTGTAGGTGGATCATCAGTGTTAGAGCTAAAATTAGCATGTTTAAAGTGATTTTCATGCTTCCAGGGGCCCGGGAAGTTAAATAAATACCATTTGGAGGCATTTAATGTTCGAGCAAAAACGGCTGATTTTCGACAAAAGAGATATTACCCCCACATTACGTCATGCTTCAGAAATTTGGAAAATGGTCCGTTTTCAAATGTTTTATTTTTGAACGTCAGTTCACATTTGTAGGTGGATCATCAGTGTTAGAGCTCAAATTAGCATGTTTAAAGTGATTTTCATGCTTCCAGGGGCTCGGGAAGTGAATTAAATACTATTTGGAGGCATTTAATGTTCAAGCAAAAACGGCTGATTTTCGACAAAAGAGATAACACCCCCCCATTACGTCATGCTTCAGAAATGTGGAAAATGGTCCGTTTTCAAATGTTTTATTTTTGAACGTCAGTTCACATTTGTAGGTGGATCATCAGTGTTAGAGCTAACATTGGCATGTTTAAAGGGATTTTCATGCTTCCAGGGGCCCTAAACACAAGATTTATGGAATGGTTAAAAGTGCATGAAAATGGCCAATTTACTCACTCTGAGTTCTCAATAAGGGTTTCTTCACCCCGGGAAGTTAATTAAATACCATTTGGAGGCATTTAATGTTCGAGCAAAAACAGCTGATTTTCGACAAAAGAGATAACACCCCCCCCATTACGTCATGCTTCAGAAATGTGGAAAATGGTCCGTTTTCAAATGTTTTATTTTTGAACGTCAGTTCACATTTGTAGGTGGATCATCAGTGTTAGAGCTAAAATTAGCATGTTTAAAGTGATTTTCATGCTTCCAGGGGCCCTAAACACAAGATTTATGGAATGGTTAAAAGTGCATGAAAATGGCCAATTTACTCACTCTGAGTTCTCAAAAAGGGTTTCTTCACCCCGGGAAGTTAATTAAATACCATTTGGAGGCATTTAATGTTCGAGCAAAAACAGCTGATTTTCGACAAAAGAGATAACACCCCCCCCATTACGTCATGCTTCAGAAATGTGGAAAATGGTCCGTTTTCAAATGTTTTATTTTTGAACGTCAGTTCACATTTGTAGGTGGATCATCAGTGTTAGAGCTAAAATTAGCATGTTTAAAGTGATGTTCATGCTTCCAGGGGCTCGGGAAGTGAATTAAATACTATTTGGAGGCATTTAATATTTGAGCAAAAACAGCTGATTTTCGACAAAAGAGATAACACCCCCCCCATTACGTCATGCTTCAGAAATGTGGAAAATGGTCCGTTTTCAAATGTTTTATTTTTGAACGTCAGTTCACATTTGTAGGTGGATCATCAGTGTTAGAGCTAAAATTAGCATGTTTAAAGTGATGTTCATGCTTCCAGGGGCTCGGGAAGTGAATTAAATACTATTTGGAGGCATTTAATGTTTGAGCAAAAACGGCTGATTTTCGACAAAAGAGATAACACCCCCCCATTACGTCATGCTTCACAAATGTGGAAAATGGTCCGTTTTCAAATGTTTTATTTTTGAACGTCAGTTCACATTTGTAGGTGGATCATCAGTGTTAGAGCTAAAATTAGCATGTTTAAAGTGATTTTCATGCTTCCAGGGGCTCTGGAAGTGAATTAAATACTATTTGGAGGCATTTAATGTTTGAGCAAAAACGGCTGATTTTCGACAAAAGAGATAACACCCCCCCCATTACGTCATGCTTCACAAATGTGGAAAATGGTCCGGTTTCAAATGTTTTATTTTTGAACGTCAGTTCACATTTGTAGGTGGATCATCAGTGTTAGAGCTAAAATTAGCATGTTTAAAGTGATTTTCATGCTTCCAGGGGCTCGGGAAGTGAATTAAATACTATTTGGAGGCATTTAATGTTCAAGCAAAAACGGCTGATTTTCGACAAAAGAGATAACACCCCCCCATTACGTCATGCTTCAGAAATGTGGAAAATGGTCCGTTTTCAAATGTTTGATTTTTGAACGTCAGTTCACATTTGTAGGTGGATCATCAGTGTTAGAGCTAACATTGGCATGTTTAAAGTGATTTTCATGCTTCCAGGGGCCCTAAACACAAGATTTATGGAATGGTTAAAAGTGCATGAAAATGGCCAATTTACTCACTCTGAGTTCTCAAAAAGGGTTTCTTCACCCCGGGAAGTTAATTAAATACCATTTGGAGGCATTTAATGTTCGAGCAAAAACGGCTTATTTTCGACAAAAGAGATAACACCCCCCCATTACGTCATGCTTCAGAAATGTGGAAAATGGTCCGTTTTCAAATGTTTTATTTTTGAATGTCAGTTCACATTTGTAGGTGGATCATCAGTGTTAGAGCTAAAATTAGCATGTTTAAAGTGATTTTCATGCTTCCAGGGGCCCTAAACACAAGATTTATGGAATGGTTAAAAGTGCATGAAAATGGCCAATTTACTCAATCTGAGTTCTCAAAAAGGGTTTCTTCACCCCGGGAAGTTAATTAAATACCATTTGGAGGCATTTAATGTTCGAGCAAGAACGGCTGATTTTCGACAAAAGAGATAACACCCCCCCATTACGTCATGCTTCAGAAATGTGGAAAATGGTCCGTTTTCAAATGTTTTATTTTTGAACGTCAGTTCACATTTGTAGGTGGATCATCAGTGTTAGAGCTAAAATTGGTATGTTTAAAGTGATTTTCATGCTTCCAGGGGCTCGGGAAGTTAAATAAATACCATTTGGAGGCATTTAATGTTCGAGCAAAAACGGCTGATTTTCGACAAAAGAGATAACACCCCCCCATTACGTCATGCTTCAGAAATGTGGAAAATGGTCCGTTTTCAAATGTTTTATTTTTGAACGTCAGTTCACATTTGTAGGTGGATCATCAGTGTTAGAGCTAAAATTAGCATGTTTAAAGTGATTTTCATGCTTCCAGGGGCTCGGGAAGTTAAATAAATACCATTTGGAGGCATTTAATGTTCGAGCAAAAACGGCTGATTTTCGACAAAAGAGATAACACCCCCACATTACGTCATGCTTCAGAAATGTGGAAAATGGTCCGTTTTCAAATGTTTTATTTTTGAACGTCAGTTCACATTTGTAGGTGGATCATCAGTGTTAGAGCTCAAATTAGCATGTTTAAAGTGATTTTCATGCTTCCAGGGGCTCGGGAAGTGAATTAAATACTATTTGGAGGCATTTAATGTTCAAGCAAAAACGGCTGATTTTCGACAAAAGAGATAACACCCCCCATTACGTCATGCTTCAGAAATGTGGAAAATGGTCCGTTTTCAAATGTTTTATTTTTGAACGTCAGTTCACATTTGTAGGTGTATCATCAGTGTTAGAGCTAAAATTAGCATGTTTAAAGTGATTTTCATGCTTCCAGGAGCTCGGGAAGTTAATTAAATACCATTTGGAGGCATTTAATGTTCGAGCAAAAATGGCTGATTTTCGACAAAAGAGATAACACCCCCCATTACGTCATGCTTCAGAAATGTGGAAAATGGTCCGTTTTCAAATGTTTTATTTTTGAACGTCAGTTCACATTTGTAGGTGGATCATCAGTGTTAGAGCTAACATTGGCATGTTTAAAGTGATTTTCATGCTTCCAGGGGCCCTAAACACAAGATTTATGGAATGGTTAAAAGTGCATGAAAATGGCCAATTTACTCACTCTGAGTTCTCAAAAAGGGTTTCTTCACCCCGGGAAGTTAATTAAATACCATTTGGAGGCATTTAATGTTCGAGCAAAAACGGCTTATTTTTCGACAAAAGAGATAACACCCCCATTACGTCATGCTTCAGAAATGTGGAAAATGATCCGTTTTCAAATGTTTTATTTTTGAACGTCAGTTCACATTTGTAGGTGGATCATCAGTGTTAGAGCTAAAATTAGCATGTTTAAAGTGATTTTCATGCTTCCAGGGGCTCGGGAAGTGAATTAAATACTATTTGGAGGCATTTAATGTTCAAGCAAAAACGGCTGATTTTCGACAAAAGAGATAACACCCCCCCATTACGTCATGCTTCAGAAATGTGGAAAATGGTCCGTTTTCAAATGTTTGATTTTTGAACGTCAGTTCACATTTGTAGGTGGATCATCAGTGTTAGAGCTAACATTGGCATGTTTAAAGTGATTTTCATGCTTCCAGGGGCCCTAAACACAAGATTTATGGAATGGTTAAAAGTGCATGAAAATGGCCAATTTACTCACTCTGAGTTCTCAAAAAGGGTTTCTTCACCCCGGGAAGTTAATTAAATACCATTTGGAGGCATTTAATGTTCGAGCAAAAACGGCTTATTTTCGACAAAAGAGATAACACCCCCCCATTACGTCATGCTTCAGAAATGTGGAAAATGGTCCGTTTTCAAATGTTTTATTTTTGAATGTCAGTTCACATTTGTAGGTGGATCATCAGTGTTAGAGCTAAAATTAGCATGTTTAAAGTGATTTTCATGCTTCCAGGGGCCCTAAACACAAGATTTATGGAATGGTTAAAAGTGCATGAAAATGGCCAATTTACTCAATCTGAGTTCTCAAAAAGGGTTTCTTCACCCCGGGAAGTTAATTAAATACCATTTGGAGGCATTTAATGTTCGAGCAAGAACGGCTGATTTTCGACAAAAGAGATAACACCCCCCCATTACGTCATGCTTCAGAAATGTGGAAAATGGTCCGTTTTCAAATGTTTTATTTTTGAACGTCAGTTCACATTTGTAGGTGGATCATCAGTGTTAGAGCTAAAATTGGTATGTTTAAAGTGATTTTCATGCTTCCAGGGGCTCGGGAAGTTAAATAAATACCATTTGGAGGCATTTAATGTTCGAGCAAAAACGGCTGATTTTCGACAAAAGAGATAACACCCCCCCATTACGTCATGCTTCAGAAATGTGGAAAATGGTCCGTTTTCAAATGTTTTATTTTTGAACGTCAGTTCACATTTGTAGGTGGATCATCAGTGTTAGAGCTAAAATTAGCATGTTTAAAGTGATTTTCATGCTTCCAGGGGCTCGGGAAGTTAAATAAATACCATTTGGAGGCATTTAATGTTCGAGCAAAAACGGCTGATTTTCGACAAAAGAGATAACACCCCCACATTACGTCATGCTTCAGAAATGTGGAAAATGGTCCGTTTTCAAATGTTTTATTTTTGAACGTCAGTTCACATTTGTAGGTGGATCATCAGTGTTAGAGCTCAAATTAGCATGTTTAAAGTGATTTTCATGCTTCCAGGGGCTCGGGAAGTGAATTAAATACTATTTGGAGGCATTTAATGTTCAAGCAAAAACGGCTGATTTTCGACAAAAGAGATAACACCCCCCCATTACGTCATGCTTCAGAAATGTGGAAAATGGTCCGTTTTCAAATGTTTTATTTTTGAACGTCAGTTCACATTTGTAGGTGGATCATCAGTGTTAGAGCTAAAATTAGCATGTTTAAAGTGATTTTCATGCTTCCAGGGGCTCGGGAAGTTAAATAAATACCATTTGGAGGCATTTAATGTTCGAGCAAAAACGGCTGATTTTCGACAAAAGAGATAACACCCCCACATTACGTCATGCTTCAGAAATGTGGAAAATGGTCCGTTTTCAAATGTTTTATTTTTGAACGTCAGTTCACATTTGTAGGTGGATCATCAGTGTTAGAGCTCAAATTAGCATGTTTAAAGTGATTTTCATGCTTCCAGGGGCTCGGGAAGTGAATTAAATACTATTTGGAGGCATTTAATGTTCAAGCAAAAACGGCTGATTTTCGACAAAAGAGATAACACCCCCCCATTACGTCATGCTTCAGAAATGTGGAAAATGGTCCGTTTTCAAATGTTTTATTTTTGAACGTCAGTTCACATTTGTAGGTGGATCATCAGTGTTAGAGCTAAAATTAGCATGTTTAAAGTGATTTTCATGCTTCCAGGAGCTCGGGAAGTTAATTAAATACCATTTGGAGGCATTTAATGTTCGAGCAAAAATGGCTGATTTTCGACAAAAGAGATAACACCCCCCATTACGTCATGCTTCAGAAATGTGGAAAATGGTCCGTTTTCAAATGTTTTATTTTTGAACGTCAGTTCACATTTGTAGGTGGATCATCAGTGTTAGAGCTAACATTGGCATGTTTAAAGTGATTTTCATGCTTCCAGGGGCCCTAAACACAAGATTTATGGAATGGTTAAAAGTGCATGAAAATGGCCAATTTACTCACTCTGAGTTCTCAAAAAGGGTTTCTTCACCCCTGGAAGTTAATTAAATACCATTTGGAGGCATTTAATGTTCGAGCAAAAACGGCTTATTTTTCGACAAAAGAGATAACACCCCCCATTACGTCATGCTTCAGAAATGTGGAAAATGATCCGTTTTCAAATGTTTTATTTTTGAACGTCAGTTCACATTTGTAGGTGGATCATCAGTGTTAGAGCTAAAATTAGCATGTTTAAAGTGATTTTCATGCTTCCAGGGGCTCGGGAAGTGAATTAAATACTATTTGGAGGCATTTAATGTTCAAGCAAAAACGGCTGATTTTCGACAAAAGAGATAACACCCCCCCATTACGTCATGCTTCAGAAATGTGGAAAATGGTCCGTTTTCAAATGTTTGATTTTTGAACGTCAGTTCACATTTGTAGGTGGATCATCAGTGTTAGAGCTAACATTGGCATGTTTAAAGTGATTTTCATGCTTCCAGGGGCCCTAAACACAAGATTTATGGAATGGTTAAAAGTGCATGAAAATGGCCAATTTACTCACTCTGAGTTCTCAAAAAGGGTTTCTTCACCCCGGGAAGTTAATTAAATACCATTTGGAGGCATTTAATGTTCGAGCAAAAACGGCTTATTTTCGACAAAAGAGATAACACCCCCCCATTACGTCATGCTTCAGAAATGTGGAAAATGGTCCGTTTTCAAATGTTTTATTTTTGAATGTCAGTTCACATTTGTAGGTGGATCATCAGTGTTAGAGCTAAAATTAGCATGTTTAAAGTGATTTTCATGCTTCCAGGGGCCCTAAACACAAGATTTATGGAATGGTTAAAAGTGCATGAAAATGGCCAATTTACTCAATCTGAGTTCTCAAAAAGGGTTTCTTCACCCCGGGAAGTTAATTAAATACCATTTGGAGGCATTTAATGTTCGAGCAAGAACGGCTGATTTTCGACAAAAGAGATAACACCCCCCCATTACGTCATGCTTCAGAAATGTGGAAAATGGTCCGTTTTCAAATGTTTTATTTTTGAACGTCAGTTTACATTTGTAGGTGGATCATCAGTGTTAGAGCTAAAATTGGTATGTTTAAAGTGATTTTCATGCTTCCAGGGGCTCGGGAAGTTAAATAAATACCATTTGGAGGCATTTAATGTTCGAGCAAAAACGGCTGATTTTCGACAAAAGAGATAACACCCCCCCATTACGTCATGCTTCAGAAATGTGGAAAATGGTCCGTTTTCAAATGTTTTATTTTTGAACGTCAGTTCACATTTGTAGGTGGATCATCAGTGTTAGAGCTAAAATTAGCATGTTTAAAGTGATTTTCATGCTTCCAGGGGCTCGGGAAGTTAAATAAATACCATTTGGAGGCATTTAATGTTCGAGCAAAAACGGCTGATTTTCGACAAAAGAGATAACACCCCCACATTACGTCATGCTTCAGAAATGTGGAAAATGGTCCGTTTTCAAATGTTTTATTTTTGAACGTCAGTTCACATTTGTAGGTGGATCATCAGTGTTAGAGCTCAAATTAGCATGTTTAAAGTGATTTTCATGCTTCCAGGGGCTCGGGAAGTGAATTAAATACTATTTGGAGGCATTTAATGTTCAAGCAAAAACGGCTGATTTTCGACAAAAGAGATAACACCCCCCCATTACGTCATGCTTCAGAAATGTGGAAAATGGTCCGTTTTCAAATGTTTTATTTTTGAACGTCAGTTCACATTTGTAGGTGGATCATCAGTGTTAGAGCTAAAATTAGCATGTTTAAAGTGATTTTCATGCTTCCAGGAGCTCGGGAAGTTAATTAAATACCATTTGGAGGCATTTAATGTTCGAGCAAAAATGGCTGATTTTCGACAAAAGAGATAACACCCCCCATTACGTCATGCTTCAGAAATGTGGAAAATGGTCCGTTTTCAAATGTTTTATTTTTGAACGTCAGTTCACATTTGTAGGTGGATCATCAGTGTTAGAGCTAACATTGGCATGTTTAAAGTGATTTTCATGCTTCCAGGGGCCCTAAACACAAGATTTATGGAATGGTTAAAAGTGCATGAAAATGGCCAATTTACTCACTCTGAGTTCTCAAAAAGGGTTTCTTCACCCCGGGAAGTTAATTAAATACCATTTGGAGGCATTTAATGTTCGAGCAAAAACGGCTTATTTTTCGACAAAAGAGATAACACCCCCCATTACGTCATGCTTCAGAAATGTGGAAAATGATCCGTTTTCAAATGTTTTATTTTTGAACGTCAGTTCACATTTGTAGGTGGATCATCAGTGTTAGAGCTAAAATTAGCATGTTTAAAGTGATTTTCATGCTTCCAGGGGCCCTAAACACAAGATTTATGGAATGGTTAAAAGTGCATGAAAATGGCCAATTTACTCACTCTGAGTTCTCAAAAAGGGTTTCTTCATCCCAGGAAGTTAATTAAATACCATTTGGAGGCATTTAATGTTCGAGCAAAAACGGCTGATTTTCGACAAAAGAGATAACACCCCCCCATTACGTCATGCTTCAGAAATGTGGAAAATGGTCCGTTTTCAAATGTTTTATTTTTGAACGTCAGTTCACATTTGTAGGTGGATCATCAGTGTTAGAGCTAAAATTAGCATGTTTAAAGTGATTTTCATGCTTCCACGGGCCCTAAACACAAGATTTATGGAATGGTTAAAAGTGCATGAAAATGGCCAATTTACTCACTCTGAGTTCTCAAAAAGGGTTTCTTCACCCCAGGAAGTTAATTAAATACCATTTGGAGGCATTTAATGTTCGAGCAAAAACGGCTGATTTTTGACAAAAGAGATAACACCCCCCCATTACGTCATGGTTCAGAAATGTGGAAAATGGTCCGTTTTCAAATGTTTTATTTTTGAACGTCAGTTCACATTTGTAGGTGGATCATCAAGGTTAGAGCTAAAATTAGCATGTTTAAAGTGATTTTCATGCTTCCAGGGGCTCGGGAAGTTATTTAAATACCATTTGGAGGCATTTAATGTTCGAGCAAAAACGGCTGGTTTTCGACAAAAGAAATAACACCCCCCCATTATGTCATGCTTCAGAAATGTGGAAAATGGTCCGTTTTCAAATGTTTTATTTTTGAACGTCAGTTCACATTTGTAGGTGGATCATCAGTGTTAGAGCTAAAATTAGCATGTTTAAAGTGATTTTCATGCTTCCAGGGGCCCTAAACACAAGATTTATGGAATGGTTAAAAGTGCATGAAAATGGCCAATTACTCACTCTGAGTTCTCAAAAAGGGTTTCTTCACCCCGGGAAGTTAATTAAATACCATTTGGAGGCATTTAATGTTCGAGCAAAAACAGCTGATTTTCGACAAAAGAGATAACACCCCCCCCATTACGTCATGCTTTAGAAATGTGGAAAATGGTCCGTTTTCAAATGTTTTATTTTTGAACGTCAGTTCACATTTGTAGGTGGATCATCAGTGTTAGAGCTAAAATTAGCATGTTTAAAGTGATTTTCATGCTTCCAGGGGCTCGGGAAGTTAATTAAATACCATTTGGAGGCATTTAATGTTCGAGCAAAAATGGCTGATTTTCGACAAAAGAGATAACACCCCCCATTACGTCATGCTTCAGAAATGTGGAAAATGGTCCGTTTTCAAATGTTTTATTTTTGAACGTCAGTTCACATTTGTAGGTGGATCATCAGTGTTAGAGCTAACATTGGCATGTTTAAAGTGATTTTCATGCTTCCAGGGGCCCTAAACACAAGATTTATGGAATGGTTAAAAGTGCATGAAAATGGCCAATTTACTCACTCTGAGTTCTCAAAAAGGGTTTCTTCACCCCAGGAAGTTAATTAAATACCATTTGGAGGCATTTAATGTTCGAGCAAAAACGACTGATTTTCGACAAAAGAGATAACACCCCCCCATTACGTCATGCTTCAGAAATGTGGAAAATGGTCCGTTTTCAAATGTTTTATTTTTGAACGTCAGTTCACATTTGTAGGTGGATCATCAGTGTTAGAGCTAAAATTAGCATGTTTAAAGTGATTTTCATGCTTCCAGGGGCTCGGGAAGTGAATTAAATACTATTTGGAGGCATTTAATGTTCAAGCAAAAACGGCTGATTTTCGACAAAAGAGATAACACCCCCCCATTACGTCATGCTTCAGAAATGTGGAAAATGGTCCGTTTTCAAATGTTTGATTTTTGAACGTCAGTTCACATTTGTAGGTGGATCATCAGTGTTAGAGCTAACATTGGCATGTTTAAAGTGATTTTCATGCTTCCAGGGGCCCTAAACACAAGATTTATGGAATGGTTAAAAGTGCATGAAAATGGCCAATTTACTCACTCTGAGTTCTCAAAAAGGGTTTCTTCACCCCGGGAAGTTAATTAAATACCATTTGGAGGCATTTAATGTTCGAGCAAAAACGGCTGATTTTCGACAAAAGAGATAACACCCCCCCATTACGTCATGCTTCAGAAATGTGGAAAATGGTCCGTTTTCAAATGTTTTATTTTTGAATGTCAGTTCACATTTGTAGGTGGATCATCAGTGTTAGAGCTAAAATTAGCATGTTTAAAGTGATTTTCATGCTTCCAGGGTCCCTAAACACAAGATTTATGGAATGGTTAAAAGTGCATGAAAATGGCCAATTTACTCACTCTGAGTTCTCAAAAAGGGTTTCTTCATCCCAGGAAGTTAATTAAATACCATTTGGAGGCATTTAATGTTCGAGCAAAAACGGCTGATTTTCGACAAAAGAGATAACACCCCCCCATTACGTCATGCTTCAGAAATGTGGAAAATGGTCCGTTTTCAAATGTTTTATTTTTGAACGTCAGTTCACATTTGTAGGTGGATCATCAGTGTTAGAGCTAAAATTAGCATGTTTAAAGTGATTTTCATGCTTCCAGGGGCTCGGGAAGTTAAATAAATACCATTTGGAGGCATTTAATGTTCGAGCAAAAACGGCTGATTTTCGACAAAAGAGATAACACCCCCACATTACGTCATGCTTCAGAAATGTGGAAAATGGTCCGTTTTCAAATGTTTTATTTTTGAACGTCAGTTCACATTTGTAGGTGGATCATCAGTGTTAGAGCTCAAATTAGCATGTTTAAAGTGATTTTCATGCTTCCAGGGGCTCGGGAAGTGAATTAAATACTATTTGGAGGCATTTAATGTTCAAGCAAAAACGGCTGATTTTCGACAAAAGAGATAACACCCCCCCATTACGTCATGCTTCAGAAATGTGGAAAATGGTCCGTTTTCAAATGTTTTATTTTTGAACGTCAGTTCACATTTGTAGGTGGATCATCAGTGTTAGAGCTAAAATTAGCATGTTTAAAGTGATTTTCATGCTTCCAGGAGCTCGGGAAGTTAATTAAATACCATTTGGAGGCATTTAATGTTCGAGCAAAAATGGCTGATTTTCGACAAAAGAGATAACACCCCCCATTACGTCATGCTTCAGAAATGTGGAAAATGGTCCGTTTTCAAATGTTTTATTTTTGAACGTCAGTTCACATTTGTAGGTGGATCATCAGTGTTAGAGCTAACATTGGCATGTTTAAAGTGATTTTCATGCTTCCAGGGGCCCTAAACACAAGATTTATGGAATGGTTAAAAGTGCATGAAAATGGCCAATTTACTCACTCTGAGTTCTCAAAAAGGGTTTCTTCACCCCGGGAAGTTAATTAAATACCATTTGGAGGCATTTAATGTTCGAGCAAAAACGGCTTATTTTTCGACAAAAGAGATAACACCCCCCATTACGTCATGCTTCAGAAATGTGGAAAATGATCCGTTTTCAAATGTTTTATTTTTGAACGTCAGTTCACATTTGTAGGTGGATCATCAGTGTTAGAGCTAAAATTAGCATGTTTAAAGTGATTTTCATGCTTCCAGGGGCCCTAAACACAAGATTTATGGAATGGTTAAAAGTGCATGAAAATGGCCAATTTACTCACTCTGAGTTCTCAAAAAGGGTTTCTTCATCCCAGGAAGTTAATTAAATACCATTTGGAGGCATTTAATGTTCGAGCAAAAACGGCTGATTTTCGACAAAAGAGATAACACCCCCCCATTACGTCATGCTTCAGAAATGTGGAAAATGGTCCGTTTTCAAATGTTTTATTTTTGAACGTCAGTTCACATTTGTAGGTGGATCATCAGTGTTAGAGCTAAAATTAGCATGTTTAAAGTGATTTTCATGCTTCCACGGGCCCTAAACACAAGATTTATGGAATGGTTAAAAGTGCATGAAAATGGCCAATTTACTCACTCTGAGTTCTCAAAAAGGGTTTCTTCACCCCAGGAAGTTAATTAAATACCATTTGGAGGCATTTAATGTTCGAGCAAAAACGGCTGATTTTTGACAAAAGAGATAACACCCCCCCATTACGTCATGGTTCAGAAATGTGGAAAATGGTCCGTTTTCAAATGTTTTATTTTTGAACGTCAGTTCACATTTGTAGGTGGATCATCAAGGTTAGAGCTAAAATTAGCATGTTTAAAGTGATTTTCATGCTTCCAGGGGCTCGGGAAGTTATTTAAATACCATTTGGAGGCATTTAATGTTCGAGCAAAAACGGCTGGTTTTCGACAAAAGAAATAACACCCCCCCATTATGTCATGCTTCAGAAATGTGGAAAATGGTCCGTTTTCAAATGTTTTATTTTTGAACGTCAGTTCACATTTGTAGGTGGATCATCAGTGTTAGAGCTAAAATTAGCATGTTTAAAGTGATTTTCATGCTTCCAGGGGCCCTAAACACAAGATTTATGGAATGGTTAAAAGTGCATGAAAATGGCCAATTACTCACTCTGAGTTCTCAAAAAGGGTTTCTTCACCCCGGGAAGTTAATTAAATACCATTTGGAGGCATTTAATGTTCGAGCAAAAACAGCTGATTTTCGACAAAAGAGATAACACCCCCCCCATTACGTCATGCTTTAGAAATGTGGAAAATGGTCCGTTTTCAAATGTTTTATTTTTGAACGTCAGTTCACATTTGTAGGTGGATCATCAGTGTTAGAGCTAAAATTAGCATGTTTAAAGTGATTTTCATGCTTCCAGGGGCTCGGGAAGTTAATTAAATACCATTTGGAGGCATTTAATGTTCGAGCAAAAATGGCTGATTTTCGACAAAAGAGATAACACCCCCCATTACGTCATGCTTCAGAAATGTGGAAAATGGTCCGTTTTCAAATGTTTTATTTTTGAACGTCAGTTCACATTTGTAGGTGGATCATCAGTGTTAGAGCTAACATTGGCATGTTTAAAGTGATTTTCATGCTTCCAGGGGCCCTAAACACAAGATTTATGGAATGGTTAAAAGTGCATGAAAATGGCCAATTTACTCACTCTGAGTTCTCAAAAAGGGTTTCTTCACCCCAGGAAGTTAATTAAATACCATTTGGAGGCATTTAATGTTCGAGCAAAAACGACTGATTTTCGACAAAAGAGATAACACCCCCCCATTACGTCATGCTTCAGAAATGTGGAAAATGGTCCGTTTTCAAATGTTTTATTTTTGAACGTCAGTTCACATTTGTAGGTGGATCATCAGTGTTAGAGCTAAAATTAGCATGTTTAAAGTGATTTTCATGCTTCCAGGGGCTCGGGAAGTGAATTAAATACTATTTGGAGGCATTTAATGTTCAAGCAAAAACGGCTGATTTTCGACAAAAGAGATAACACCCCCCCATTACGTCATGCTTCAGAAATGTGGAAAATGGTCCGTTTTCAAATGTTTGATTTTTGAACGTCAGTTCACATTTGTAGGTGGATCATCAGTGTTAGAGCTAACATTGGCATGTTTAAAGTGATTTTCATGCTTCCAGGGGCCCTAAACACAAGATTTATGGAATGGTTAAAAGTGCATGAAAATGGCCAATTTACTCACTCTGAGTTCTCAAAAAGGGTTTCTTCACCCCGGGAAGTTAATTAAATACCATTTGGAGGCATTTAATGTTCGAGCAAAAACGGCTGATTTTCGACAAAAGAGATAACACCCCCCCATTACGTCATGCTTCAGAAATGTGGAAAATGGTCCGTTTTCAAATGTTTTATTTTTGAATGTCAGTTCACATTTGTAGGTGGATCATCAGTGTTAGAGCTAAAATTAGCATGTTTAAAGTGATTTTCATGCTTCCAGGGTCCCTAAACACAAGATTTATGGAATGGTTAAAAGTGCATGAAAATGGCCAATTTACTCACTCTGAGTTCTCAAAAAGGGTTTCTTCACCCCGGGAAGTTAATTAAATACCATTTGGAGGCATTTAATGTTCGAGCAAGAACGGCTGATTTTCGACAAAAGAGATAACACCCCCTCATTACGTCATGCTTCAGAAATGTGGAAAATGGTCCGTTTTCAAATGTTTTATTTTTGAACGTCAGTTCACATTTGTAGGTGGATCATCAGTGTTAGAGCTAAAATTAGTATGTTTAAAGTGATTTTCATGCTTCCAGGGGCTCGGGAAGTTAAATAAATACCATTTGGAGGCATTTAATGTTCGAGCAAAAACGGCTGATTTTCGACAAAAGAGATAACACCCCCCCCATTACGTCATGCTTCAGAAATGTGGAAAATGGTCCGTTTTCAAATGTTTTATTTTTGAACGTCAGTTCACATTTGTAGGTGGATCATCAGTGTTAGAGCTAAAATTAGCATGTTTAAAGTGATTTTCATGCTTCCAGGGGCTCGGGAAGTTAAATAAATACCATTTGGAGGCATTTAATGTTCGAGCAAAAACGGCTGATTTTCGACAAAAGAGATAACACCCCCACATTACGTCATGCTTCAGAAATGTGGAAAATGGTCCGTTTTCAAATGTTTTATTTTTGAACGTCAGTTCACATTTGTAGGTGGATCATCAGTGTTAGAGCTCAAATTAGCATGTTTAAAGTGATGTTCATGCTTCCAGGGGCTCGGGAAGTGAATTAAATACTATTTGGAGGCATTTAATGTTCAAGCAAAAACGGCTGATTTTCGACAAAAGAGATAACACCCCCCCATTACGTCATGCTTCAGAAATGTGGAAAATGGTCCGTTTTCAAATGTTTTATTTTTGAACGTCAGTTCACATTTGTAGGTGGATCATCAGTGTTAGAGCTAAAATTAGCATGTTTAAAGTGATTTTCATGCTTCCAGGAGCTCGGGAAGTTAATTAAATACCATTTGGAGGCATTTAATGTTCGAGCAAAAATGGCTGATTTTCGACAAAAGAGATAACACCCCCCATTACGTCATGCTTCAGAAATGTGGAAAATGGTCCGTTTTCAAATGTTTTATTTTTGAACGTCAGTTCACATTTGTAGGTGGATCATCAGTGTTAGAGCTAACATTGGCATGTTTAAAGTGATTTTCATGCTTCCAGGGGCCCTAAACACAAGATTTATGGAATGGTTAAAAGTGCATGAAAATGGCCAATTTACTCACTCTGAGTTCTCAAAAAGGGTTTCTTCACCCCAGGAAGTTAATTAAATACCATTTGGAGGCATTTAATGTTCGAGCAAAAACGGCTGATTTTCGACAAAAGAGATAACACCCCCCCATTACGTCATGCTTCAGAAATGTGGAAAATGGTCCGTTTTCAAATGTTTTATTTTTGAACGTCAGTTCACATTTGTAGGTGGATCATCAGTGTTAGAGCTAAAATTAGCATGTTTAAAGTGATTTTCATGCTTCCAGGGGCCCTAAACACAAGATTTATGGAATGGTTAAAAGTGCATGAAAATGGCCAATTTACTCACTCTGAGTTCTCAAAGAGGGTTTCTTCACCCCAGGAAGTTAATTAAATACCATTTGGAGGCATTTAATGTTCGAGCAAAAATGGCTGATTTTCGACAAAAGAGATAACACCCCCCCATTACGTCATGGTTCAGAAATGTGGAAAATGGTCCGTTTTCAAATGTTTTATTTTTGAACGTCAGTTCACATTTGTAGGTGGATCATCAGTGTTAGAGCTAAAATTAGCATGTTTAAAGTGATTTTCATGCTTCCAGGGGCTCGGGAAGTTATTTAAATACCATTTGGAGGCATTTAATGTTCGAGCAAAAACGGCTGGTTTTCGACAAAAGAGATAACACCCCCCCCATTACGTCATGCTTCAGAAATGTGGAAAATGGTCCGCTTTCAAATGTTTTATTTTTGAACGTCAGTTCACATTTGTAGGTGGATCATCAGTGTTAGAGCTAAAATTAGCATGTTTAAAGTGATTTTCATGCTTCCAGGGGCCCTAAACACAAGATTTATGGAATGGTTAAAAGTGCATGAAAATGGCCAATTTACTCACTCTGAGTTCTCAAAGAGGGTTTCTTCACCCCAGGAAGTTAATTAAATACCATTTGGAGGCATTTAATGTTCGAGCAAAAATGGCTGATTTTCGACAAAAGAGATAACACCCCCCCATTACGTCATGGTTCAGAAATGTGGAAAATGGTCCGTTTTCAAATGTTTTATTTTTGAACGTCAGTTCACATTTGTAGGTGGATCATCAGTGTTAGAGCTAAAATTAGCATGTTTAAAGTGATTTTCATGCTTCCAGGGGCTCGGGAAGTTATTTAAATACCATTTGGAGGCATTTAATGTTCGAGCAAAAACGGCTGGTTTTCGACAAAAGAGATAACACCCCCCCCATTACGTCATGCTTCAGAAATGTGGAAAATGGTCCATTTTCAAATGTTTTATTTTTGAACGTCAGTTCACATTTGTAGGTGGATCATCAGTGTTAGAGCTAAAATTAGCATGTTTAAAGTGATTTTCATGCTTCCAGGGGCCCTAAACACAAGATTTATGGAATGGTTAAAAGTGCATGAAAATGGCCAATTATTCACTCTGAGTTCTCAAAAAGGGTTTCTTCACCCCGGGAAGTTAATTAAATACCATTTGGAGGCATTTAATGTTCGAGCAAAAACAGCTGATTTTCGACAAAAGAGATAACACCCCCCCCATTACGTCATGCTTCACAAATGTGGAAAATGGTCCGTTTTCAAATGTTTTATTTTTGGACGTCAGTTCACATTTGTAGGTGGATCATCAGTGTTAGAGCTAAAATTAGCATGTTTAAAGTGATTTTCATGCTTCCAGGGGCCCTAAACTCAAGATTTATGGAATGGTTAAAAGTGCATGAAAATGGCCAATTTACTCACTCTGAGTTCTCAAAAAGGGTTTCTTCACCCCGGGAAGTTAATTAAATACCATTTGGAGGCATTTAATGTTCGAGCAAAAACGGCTGATTTTCGACAAAAGAGATAACACCCCCCCATTACGTCATGCTTCAGAAATGTGGAAAATGGTCCGTTTTCAAATGTTTTATTTTTGAACGTCAGTTCACATTTGTAGGTGGATCATCAGTGTTATTGCTAAAATTAGCATGTTTAAAGTGATTTTCATGCTTCCAGGGGCCCTAAACACAAGATTTATGGAATGGTTAAAAGTGCATGAAAATGGCCAATTTACTCACTCTGAGTTCTCAAAAAGGGTTTCTTCACCCCGGGAAGTTAATTAAATACCATTTGGAGGCATTTAATGTTCGACCAAAAACGGCTGATTTTCGGCAAAAGAGATAACACCCCCCCCATTACGTCATGCTTCAGAAATGTGGAAAATGGTCCATTTTCAAATGTTTTATTTTTGAACGTCAGTTCACATTTGTAGGTGGATCATCAGTGTTAGAGCTCAAATTAGCATGTTTAAAGTGATTTTCATGCTTCCAGGGGCTCGGGAAGTGAATTAAATACTATTTGGAGGCATTTAATGTTCAAGCAAAAACGGCTGATTTTCGACAAAAGAGATAACACCCCCCCATTACGTCATGCTTCAGAAATGTGGAAAATGGTCCGTTTTCAAATGTTTTATTTTTGAACGTCAGTTCACATTTGTAGGTGGATCATCAGTGTTAGAGCTAAAATTAGCATGTTTAAAGTGATTTTCATGCTTCCAGGGGCCCTAAACACAAGATTTATGGAATGGTTAAAAGTGAATGAAAATGGCCAATTACTCACTCTGAGTTCTCAAAAAGGGTTTCTTCACCCCGGGAAGTTAATTAAATACCATTTGGAGGCATTTAATGTTCGAGCAAAAACAGCTCATTTTCGACAAAAGAGATAACACCCCCCCATTACGTCATGCTTCAGAAATGTGGGAAATGGTCCGTTTTCAAATGTTTTATTTTTGAACGTCAGTTCACATTTGTAGGTGGATCATCAGTGTTAGAGCTAAAATTAGCATGTTTAAAGTGATTTTCATGCTTCCAGGGGCTCGGGAAGTTAATTAAATACTATTTGGAGGCATTTAATGTTTGAGCAAAAACGGCTGGTTTTCGACAAAAGAGATAACACCCCCCCATTACGTCATGCTTCAGAAATGTGGAAAATGGTCCGTTTTCAAATGTTTTATTTTTGAAAGTCAGTTCACATTTGTAGGTGGATCATCAGTGTTAGAGCTAAAATTAGCATGTTTAAAGTGATTTTCATGCTTCCAGGGGCTCGGGAAGTTAAATAAATACCATTTGGAGGCATTTAATGTTCGAGCAAAAACGGCTGATTTTCGACAAAAGAGATAACACCCCCCCATTACGTCATGCTTCAGAAATGTGGAAAATGGTCCGTTTTCAAATGTTTTATTTTTGAACGTCAGTTCACATTTGTAGGTGGATCATCAGTGTTAGAGCTAAAATTAGCATGTTTAAAGTGATTTTCATGCTTCCAGGGGCCCTAAACACAAGATTTATGGAATGGTTAAAAGTGCATGAAAATGGCCAATTACTCACTCTGAGTTCTCAAAAAGGGTTTCTTCACCCCGGGAAGTTAATTAAATACCATTTGGAGGCATTTAATGTTCGAGCAAAAACAGCTGATTTTCGACAAAAGAGATAACACCCCCCCCATTACGTCATGCTTCAGAAAGGTGGAAAATGGTCCGTTTTCAAATGTTTTATTTTTGAACGTCAGTTCACATTTGTAGGTGGATCATCAGTGTTAGAGCTAAAATTAGCATGTTTAAAGTGATGTTCATGCTTCCAGGGGCTCGGGAAGTGAATTAAATACTATTTGGAGGCATTTAATGTTTGAGCAAAAACGGCTGATTTTCGACAAAAGAGATAACACCCCCCCATTACGTCATGCTTCACAAATGTGGAAAATGGTCCGTTTTCAAATGTTTTATTTTTGAACGTCAGTTCACATTTGTAGGTGGATCATCAGTGTTAGAGCTAAAATTAGCATGTTTAAAGTGATTTTCATGCTTCCAGGGGCCCTAAACTCAAGATTTATGGAATGGTTAAAAGTGCATGAAAATGGCCAATTTACTCACTCTGAGTTCTCAAAAAGGGTTTCTTCACCCCGGGAAGTTAATTAAATACCATTTGGAGGCATTTAATGTTCGAGCAAAAACGGCTGATTTTCGACAAAAGAGATAACACCCCCCCATTAAGTCATGCTTCAGAAATGTGGAAAATGGTCCATTTTCAAATGTTTTATTTTTGAACGTCAGTTCACATTTGTAGGTGGATCATCAGTGTTAGAGCTCAAATTAGCATGTTTAAAGTGATTTTCATGCTTCCAGGGGCTCGGGAAGTGAATTAAATACTATTTGGAGGCATTTAATGTTCAAGCAAAAACGGCTGATTTTCGACAAAAGAGATAACACCCCCCCATTACGTCGTGCTTCAGAAATGTGGAAAAAGGTCCGTTTTCAAATGTTTTATTTTTGAACGTCAGTTCACATTTGTAGGTGGATCATCAGTGTTAGAGCTAAAATTAGCATGTTTAAAGTGATTTTCATGCTTCCAGGGGCCCTAAACACAAGATTTATGGAATGGTTAAAAGTGAATGAAAATGGCCAATTACTCACTCTGAGTTCTCAAAAAGTGTTTCTTCACCCCGGGAAGTTAATTAAATACCATTTGGAGGCATTTAATGTTCGAGCAAAAACAGCTCATTTTCGACAAAAGAGATAACACCCCCCCATTACGTCATGCTTCAGAAATGTGGGAAATGGTCCGTTTTCAAATGTTTTATTTTTGAACGTCAGTTCACATTTGTAGGTGGATCATCAGTGTTAGAGCTAAAATTAGCATGTTTAAAGTGATTTTCATGCTTCCAGGGGCTCGGGAAGTTAATTAAATACTATTTGGAGGCATTTAATGTTTGAGCAAAAACGGCTGATTTTCGACAAAAGAGATAACACCCCCCCATTACGTCATGCTTCAGAAATGTGGAAAATGGTCCGTTTTCAAATGTTTTATTTTTGAAAGTCAGTTCACATTTGTAGGTGGATCATCAGTGTTAGAGCTAAAATTAGCATGTTTAAAGTGATTTTCATGCTTCCAGGGGCTCGGGAAGTTAAATAAATACTATTTGGAGGCATTTAATGTTCGAGCAAAAACGGCTGATTTTCGACAAAAGAGATAACACCCCCCCATTACGTCATGCTTCAGAAATGTGGAAAATGGTCCGTTTTCAAATGTTTTATTTTTGAACGTCAGTTCACATTTGTAGGTGGATCATCAGTGTTAGAGCTAAAATTAGCATGTTTAAAGTGATTTTCATGCTTCCAGGGGCTCGGGAAGTTAATTAAATACCATTTGGAGGCATTTAATGTTCGAGCAAAAATGGCTGATTTTCGACAAAAGAGATAACACCCCCCCATTACGTCATGCTTCAGAAATGTGGAAAATGGTCCGTTTTCAAATGTTTTATTTTTGAACGTCAGTTCACATTTGTAGGTGGATCATCAGTGTTAGAGCTAACATTGGCATGTTTAAAGTGATTTTCATGCTTCCAGGGGCCCTAAACACAAGATTTATGGATTGGTTAAAAGTGCATGAAAATGGCCAATTTACTCACTCTGAGTTCTCAAAAAGGGTTTCTTCACCCCGGGAAGTTAATTAAATACCATTTGGAGGCATTTAATGTTCGAGCAAAAACGGCTGATTTTCGACAAAAGAGATAACACCCCCCCATTACGTCATGCTTCAGAAATGTGGAAAATGGTCCGTTTTCAAATGTTTTATTTTTGAACGTCAGTTCACATTTGTAGGTGGATCATCAGTGTTAGAGCTAAAATTAGCATGTTTAAAGTGATTTTCATGCTTCAAGGGGCTCGGGAAGTTAATTAAATACCATTTGGAGGCATTTAATGTTCGAGCAAAAACGGCTGGTTTTCGACAAAAGAGATAACACCCCCCCATTACGTCATGCTTCAGAAATGTGGAAAATGGTCCGTTTTCAAATGTTTTATTTTTGAACGTCAGTTCACATTTGTAGGTGGATCATCAGTGTTAGAGCTAAAATTAGCATGTTTAAAGTGATTTTCATGCTTCCAGGGGCTCGGGAAGTTATTTAAATACCATTTGGAGGCATTTAATGTTCGAGCAAAAACGGCTGGTTTTCGACAAAAGAGATAACACCCCCCCATTACGTCATGCTTCAGAAATGTGGAAAATGGTCCGTTTTCAAATGTTTTATTTTTGAACGTCAGTTCACATTTGTAGGTGGATCATCAGTGTTAGAGCTAAAATTAGCATGTTTAAAGTGATGTTCATGCTTCCAGGGGCTCGGGAAGTGAATTAAATACTATTTGGAGGCATTTAATGTTTGAGCAAAAACGGCTGATTTTCGACAAAAGAGATAACACCCCCCCATTACGTCATGCTTCACAAATGTGGAAAATGGTCCGTTTTCAAATGTTTTATTTTTGGACGTCAGTTCACATTTGTAGGTGGATCATCAGTGTTATTGCTAAAATTAGCATGTTTAAAGTGATTTTCATGCTTCCAGGGGCCCTAAACACAAGATTTATGGAATGGTTAAAAGTGCATGAAAATGGCCAATTTACTCACTCTGAGTTCTCAAAAAGGGTTTCTTCACCCCGGGAAGTTAATTAAATACCATTTGGAGGCATTTAATGTTCGACCAAAAACGGCTGATTTTCGGCAAAAGAGATAACACCCCCCCATTACGTCATGCTTCAGAAATGTGGAAAATGGTCCGTTTTCAAATGTTTTATTTTTGAACGTCAGTTCACATTTGTAGGTGGATCATCAGTGTTAGAGCTAAAATTAGCATGTTTAAAGTGATGTTCATGCTTCCAGGGGCTCGGGAAGTGAATTAAATACTATTTGGAGGCATTTAATGTTTGAGCAAAAACGGCTGATTTTCGACAAAAGAGATAACACCCCCCCATTACGTCATGCTTCACAAATGTGGAAAATGGTCCGTTTTCAAATGTTTTATTTTTGAACGTCAGTTCACATTTGTAGGTGGATCATCAGTGTTAGAGCTAAAATTAGCATGTTTAAAGTGATTTTCATGCTTCCAGGGGCCCTAAACTCAAGATTTATGGAATGGTTAAAAGTGCATGAAAATGGCCAATTTACTCACTCTGAGTTCTCAAAAAGGGTTTCTTCACCCCGGGAAGTTAATTAAATACCATTTGGAGGCATTTAATGTTCGAGCAAAAACGGCTGATTTTCGACAAAAGAGATAACACCCCCCCATTACGTCATGCTTCAGAAATGTGGAAAATGGTCCGTTTTCAAATGTTTTATTTTTGAACGTCAGTTCACATTTGTAGGTGGATCATCAGTGTTATTGCTAAAATTAGCATGTTTAAAGTGATTTTCATGCTTCCAGGGGCCCTAAACACAAGATTTATGGAATGGTTAAAAGTGCATGAAAATGGCCAATGTACTCACTCTGAGTTCTCAAAAAGGGTTTCTTCACCCCGGGAAGTTAATTAAATACCATTTGGAGGCATTTAATGTTCGAGCAAAAACGGCTGATTTTCGACAAAAGAGATAACACCCCCCCATTACGTCATGCTTCAGAAATGTGGAAAATGGTCCATTTTCAAATGTTTTATTTTTGAACGTCAGTTCACATTTGTAGGTGGATCATCAGTGTTAGAGCTCAAATTAGCATGTTTAAAGTGGTTTTCATGCTTCCAGGGGCTCGGGAAGTGAATTAAATACTATTTGGAGGCATTTAATGTTCAAGCAAAAACGGCTGATTTTCGACAAAAGAGATAACACCCCCCCATTACGTCGTGCTTCAGAAATGTGGAAAAAGGTCCGTTTTCAAATGTTTTATTTTTGAACGTCAGTTCACATTTGTAGGTGGATCATCAGTGTTAGAGCTAAAATTAGCATGTTTAAAGTGATTTTCATGCTTCCAGGGGCCCTAAACACAAGATTTATGGAATGGTTAAAAGTGAATGAAAATGGCCAATTACTCACTCTGAGTTCTCAAAAAGTGTTTCTTCACCCCGGGAAGTTAATTAAATACCATTTGGAGGCATTTAATGTTCGAGCAAAAACAGCTCATTTTCGACAAAAGAGATAACACCCCCCCATTACGTCATGCTTCAGAAATGTGGGAAATGGTCCGTTTTCAAATGTTTTATTTTTGAACGTCAGTTCACATTTGTAGGTGGATCATCAGTGTTAGAGCTAAAATTAGCATGTTTAAAGTGATTTTCATGCTTCCAGGGGCTCGGGAAGTTAATTAAATACTATTTGGAGGCATTTAATGTTTGAGCAAAAACGGCTGATTTTCGACAAAAGAGATAACACCCCCCCATTACGTCATGCTTCTGAAATGTGGAAAATGGTCCGTTTTCAAATGTTTTATTTTTGAAAGTCAGTTCACATTTGTAGGTGGATCATCAGTGTTAGAGCTAAAATTAGCATGTTTAAAGTGATTTTCATGCTTCCAGGGGCTCGGGAAGTTAAATAAATACTATTTGGAGGCATTTAATGTTCGAGCAAAAACGGCTGATTTTCGACAAAAGAGATAACACCCCCCATTACGTCATGCTTCAGAAATGTGGAAAATGGTCCGTTTTCAAATGTTTTATTTTTGAACGTCAGTTCACATTTGTAGGTGGATCATCAGTGTTAGAGCTAAAATTAGCATGTTTAAAGTGATTTTCATGCTTCCAGGGGCTCGGGAAGTTCATTAAATACCATTTGGAGGCATTTAATGTTCGAGCAAAAATGGCTGATTTTCGACAAAAGAGATAACACCCCCCCATTACGTCATGCTTCAGAAATGTGGAAAATGGTCCGTTTTCAAATGTTTTATTTTTGAACGTCAGTTCACATTTGTAGGTGGATCATCAGTGTTAGAGCTAACATTGGCATGTTTAAAGTGATTTTCATGCTTCCAGGGGCCCTAAACACAAGATTTATGGATTGGTTAAAAGTGCATGAAAATGGCCAATTTACTCACTCTGAGTTCTCAAAAAGGGTTTCTTCACCCCGGGAAGTTAATTAAATACCATTTGGAGGCATTTAATGTTCGAGCAAAAACGGCTGATTTTCGACAAAAGAGATAACACCCCCCCATTACGTCATGCTTCAGAAATGTGGAAAATGGTCCGTTTTCAAATGTTTTATTTTTGAACGTCAGTTCACATTTGTAGGTGGATCATCAGTGTTAGAGCTAAAATTAGCATGTTTAAAGTGATTTTCATGCTTCAAGGGGCTCGGGAAGTTAATTAAATACCATTTGGAGGCATTTAATGTTCGAGCAAAAACGGCTGGTTTTCGACAAAAGAGATAACACCCCCCCATTACGTCATGCTTCAGAAATGTGGAAAATGGTCCGTTTTCAAATGTTTTATTTTTGAACGTCAGTTCACATTTGTAGGTGGATCATCAGTGTTAGAGCTAAAATTAGCATGTTTAAAGTGATTTTCATGCTTCCAGGGGCCCTAAACACAAGATTTATGGAATGGTTAAAAGTGCATGAAAATGGCCAATTATTCACTCTGAGTTCTCAAAAAGGGTTTCTTCACCCCGGGAAGTTAATTAAATACCATTTGGAGGCATTTAATGTTCGAGCAAAAACAGCTGATTTTCGACAAAAGAGATAACACCCCCCCCATTACGTCATGCTTCAGAAATGTGGAAAATGGTCCGTTTTCAAATGTTTTATTTTTGAACGTCAGTTCACATTTGTAGGTGGATCATCAGTGTTAGAGCTAAAATTAGCATGTTTAAAGTGATGTTCATGCTTCCAGGGGCTCGGGAAGTGAATTAAATACTATTTGGAGGCATTTAATGTTTGAGCAAAAACGGCTGATTTTCGACAAAAGAGATAACACCCCCCCATTACGTCATGCTTCACAAATGTGGAAAATGGTCCGTTTTCAAATGTTTTATTTTTGGACGTCAGTTCACATTTGTAGGTGGATCATCAGTGTTATTGCTAAAATTAGCATGTTTAAAGTGATTTTCATGCTTCCAGGGGCCCTAAACACAAGATTTATGGAATGGTTAAAAGTGCATGAAAATGGCCAATTTACTCACTCTGAGTTCTCAAAAAGGGTTTCTTCACCCCGGGAAGTTAATTAAATACCATTTGGAGGCATTTAATGTTCGACCAAAAACGGCTAATTTTCGGCAAAAGAGATAACACCCCCCCATTACGTCATGCTTCAGAAATGTGGAAAATGGTCCATTTTCAAATGTTTTATTTTTGAACGTCAGTTCACATTTGTAGGTGGATCATCAGTGTTAGAGCTCAAATTAGCATGTTTAAAGTGATTTTCATGCTTCCAGGGGCTCGGGAAGTGAATTAAATACTATTTGGAGGCATTTAATGTTCAAGCAAAAACGGCTGATTTTCGACAAAAGAGATAACACCCCCCCATTACGTCATGCTTCAGAAATGTGGAAAATGGTCCGTTTTCAAATGTTTTATTTTTGAACGTCAGTTCACATTTGTAGGTGGATCATCAGTGTTAGAGCTAAAATTAGCATGTTTAAAGTGATTTTCATGCTTCCAGGGGCCCTAAACACAAGATTTATGGAATGGTTAAAAGTGAATGAAAATGGCCAATTACTCACTCTGAGTTCTCAAAAAGGGTTTCTTCACCCCGGGAAGTTAATTAAATACCATTTGGAGGCATTTAATGTTCGAGCAAAAACAGCTCATTTTCGACAAAAGAGATAACACCCCCCCATTACGTCATGCTTCAGAAATGTGGGAAATGGTCCGTTTTCAAATGTTTTATTTTTGAACGTCAGTTCACATTTGTAGGTGGATCATCAGTGTTAGAGCTAAAATTAGCATGTTTAAAGTGATTTTCATGCTTCCAGGGGCTCGGGAAGTTAATTAAATACTATTTGGAGGCATTTAATGTTTGAGCAAAAACGGCTGATTTTCGACAAAAGAGATAACACCCCCCCATTACGTCATGCTTCAGAAATGTGGAAAATGGTCCGTTTTCAAATGTTTTATTTTTGAACGTCAGTTCACATTTGTAGGTGGATCATCAGTGTTAGAGCTAAAATTAGCATGTTTAAAGTGATTTTCATGCTTCCAGGAGCTCGGGAAGTTAATTAAATACCATTTGGAGGCATTTAATGTTCGAGCAAAAATGGCTGATTTTCGACAAAAGAGATAACACCCCCCCATTACGTCATGCTTCAGAAATGTGGAAAATGGTCCGTTTTCAAATGTTTTATTTTTGAACGTCAGTTCACATTTGTAGGTGGATCATCAGTGTTAGAGCTAACATTGGCATGTTTAAAGTGATTTTCATGCTTCCAGGGGCCCTAAACACAAGATTTATGGAATGGTTAAAAGTGCATGAAAATGGCCAATTTACTCACTCTGAGTTCTCAATAAGGGTTTCTTCACCCCGGGAAGTTAATTAAATACCATTTGGAGGCATTTAATGTTCGAGCAAAAACGGCTTATTTTTCGACAAAAGAGATAACACCCCCCCATTACGTCATGCTTCAGAAATGTGGAAAATGGTCCGTTTTCAAATGTTTTATTTTTGAACATCAGTTCACATTTGTAGGTGGATCATCAGTGTGAGAGCTAAAATTAGCATGTTTAAAGTGATTTTCATGCTTCCAAGGGCTCGGGAAGTTAATTAAATACCATTTGGAGGCATTTAATGTTCGAGCAAAAACGGCTGATTTTCGACAAAAGAGATAACACCCCCCCATTACGTCATGCTTCAGAAATGTGGAAAATGGTCCGTTTTCAAATGTTTTATTTTTGAACGTCAGTTCACATTTGTAGGTGGATCATCAGTGTTAGAGCTAAAATTAGCATGTTTAAAGTGATTTTCATGCTTCCAGGGGCTCGGGAAGTTAATTAAATACCATTTGGAGGCATTTAATGTTCGAGCAAAAATGGCTGATTTTCGACAAAAGAGATAACACCCCCCCATTACGTCATGCTTCAGAAATGTGGAAAATGGTCCGTTTTCAAATGTTTTATTTTTGAACGTCAGTTCACATTTGTAGGTGGATCATCAGTGTTAGAGCTAACATTGGCATGTTTAAAGTGATTTTCATGCTTCCAGGGGCCCTAAACACAAGATTTATGGATTGGTTAAAAGTGCATGAAAATGGCCAATTTACTCACTCTGAGTTCTCAAAAAGGGTTTCTTCACCCCGGGAAGTTAATTAAATACCATTTGGAGGCATTTAATGTTCGAGCAAAAATGGCTGATTTTCGACAAAAGAGATAACACCCCCCCATTACGTCATGCTTCAGAAATGTGGAAAATGGTCCGTTTTCAAATGTTTTATTTTTGAACGTCAGTTCACATTTGTAGGTGGATCATCAGTGTTAGAGCTAAAATTAGCATGTTTAAAGTGATTTTCATGCTTCAAGGGGCTCGGGAAGTTAATTAAATACCATTTGGAGGCATTTAATGTTCGAGCAAAAACGGCTGGTTTTCGACAAAAGAGATAACACCCCCCCATTACGTCATGCTTCAGAAATGTGGAAAATGGTCCGTTTTCAAATGTTTTATTTTTGAACGTCAGTTCACATTTGTAGGTGGATCATCAGTGTTAGAGCTAAAATTAGCATGTTTAAAGTGATTTTCATGCTTCCAGGGGCTCGGGAAGTTATTTAAATACCATTTGGAGGCATTTAATGTTCGAGCAAAAACGGCTGGTTTTCGACAAAAGAGATAACACCCCCCCATTACGTCATGCTTCAGAAATGTGGAAAATGGTCCGTTTTCAAATGTTTTATTTTTGAACGTCAGTTCACATTTGTAGGTGGATCATCAGTGTTAGAGCTAAAATTAGCATGTTTAAAGTGATTTTCATGCTTCCAGGGGCCCTAAACACAAGATTTATGGAATGGTTAAAAGTGCATGAAAATGGCCAATTATTCACTCTGAGTTCTCAAAAAGGGTTTCTTCACCCCGGGAAGTTAATTAAATACCATTTGGAGGCATTTAATGTTCGAGCAAAAACAGCTGATTTTCGACAAAAGAGATAACACCCCCCCCATTACGTCATGCTTCAGAAATGTGGAAAATGGTCCGTTTTCAAATGTTTTATTTTTGAACGTCAGTTCACATTTGTAGGTGGATCATCAGTGTTAGAGCTAAAATTAGCATGTTTAAAGTGATGTTCATGCTTCCAGGGGCTCGGGAAGTGAATTAAATACTATTTGGAGGCATTTAATGTTTGAGCAAAAACGGCTGATTTTCGACAAAAGAGATAACACCCCCCCATTACGTCATGCTTCACAAATGTGGAAAATGGTCCGTTTTCAAATGTTTTATTTTTGGACGTCAGTTCACATTTGTAGGTGGATCATCAGTGTTATTGCTAAAATTAGCATGTTTAAAGTGATTTTCATGCTTCCAGGGGCCCTAAACACAAGATTTATGGAATGGTTAAAAGTGCATGAAAATGGCCAATTTACTCACTCTGAGTTCTCAAAAAGGGTTTCTTCACCCCGGGAAGTTAATTAAATACCATTTGGAGGCATTTAATGTTCGACCAAAAACGGCTGATTTTCGGCAAAAGAGAAAACACCCCCCCATTACGTCATGCTTCAGAAATGTGGAAAATGGTCCATTTTCAAATGTTTTATTTTTGAACGTCAGTTCACATTTGTAGGTGGATCATCAGTGTTAGAGCTCAAATTAGCATGTTTAAAGTGATTTTCATGCTTCCAGGGGCTCGGGAAGTGAATTAAATACTATTTGGAGGCATTTAATGTTCAAGCAAAAACGGCTGATTTTCGACAAAAGAGATAACACCCCCCCATTACGTCATGCTTCAGAAATGTGGAAAATGGTCCGTTTTCAAATGTTTTATTTTTGAACGTCAGTTCACATTTGTAGGTGGATCATCAGTGTTAGAGCTAAAATTAGCATGTTTAAAGTGATTTTCATGCTTCCAGGGGCCCTAAACACAAGATTTATGGAATGGTTAAAAGTGAATGAAAATGGCCAATTACTCACTCTGAGTTCTCAAAAAGGGTTTCTTCACCCCGGGAAGTTAATTAAATACCATTTGGAGGCATTTAATGTTCGAGCAAAAACAGCTCATTTTCGACAAAAGAGATAACACCCCCCCATTACGTCATGCTTCAGAAATGTGGGAAATGGTCCGTTTTCAAATGTTTTATTTTTGAACGTCAGTTCACATTTGTAGGTGGATCATCAGTGTTAGAGCTAAAATTAGCATGTTTAAAGTGATTTTCATGCTTCCAGGGGCTCGGGAAGTTAATTAAATACTATTTGGAGGCATTTAATGTTTGAGCAAAAACGGCTGATTTTCGACAAAAGAGATAACACCCCCTCATTACGTCATGCTTCAGAAATGTGGAAAATGGTCCGTTTTCAAATGTTTTATTTTTGAACGTCAGTTCACATTTGTAGGTGGATCATCAGTGTTAGAGCTAAAATTAGCATGTTTAAAGTGATTTTCATGCTTCCAGGAGCTCGGGAAGTTAATTAAATACCATTTGGAGGCATTTAATGTTCGAGCAAAAATGGCTGATTTTCGACAAAAGAGATAACACCCCCCCATTACGTCATGCTTCAGAAATGTGGAAAATGGTCCGTTTTCAAATGTTTTATTTTTGAACGTCAGTTCACATTTGTAGGTGGATCATCAGTGTTAGAGCTAACATTGGCATGTTTAAAGTGATTTTCATGCTTCCAGGGGCCCTAAACACAAGATTTATGGAATGGTTAAAAGTGCATGAAAATGGCCAATTTACTCACTCTGAGTTCTCAATAAGGGTTTCTTCACCCCGGGAAGTTAATTAAATACCATTTGGAGGCATTTAATGTTCGAGCAAAAACGGCTTATTTTTCGACAAAAGAGATAACACCCCCCCATTACGTCATGCTTCAGAAATGTGGAAAATGGTCCGTTTTCAAATGTTTTATTTTTGAACATCAGTTCACATTTGTAGGTGGATCATCAGTGTGAGAGCTAAAATTAGCATGTTTAAAGTGATTTTCATGCTTCCAAGGGCTCGGGAAGTTAATTAAATACCATTTGGAGGCATTTAATGTTCGAGCAAAAACGGCTGATTTTCGACAAAAGAGATAACACCCCCCCATTACGTCATGCTTCAGAAATGTGGAAAATGGTCCGTTTTCAAATGTTTTATTTTTGAACGTCAGTTCACATTTGTAGGTGGATCATCAGTGTTAGAGCTAAAATTAGCATGTTTAAAGTGATTTTCATGCTTCCAGGGGCCCTAAACACAAGATTTATGGAATGGTTAAAAGTGCATGAAAATGGCCAATTTACTCACTCTGAGTTCTCAAAAAGGGTTTCTTCACCCCAGGAAGTTAATTAAATACCATTTGGAGGCATGTAATGTTCGAGCAAAAACGGCTGATTTTCGACAAAAGAGATAACACCCCCCCATTACGTCATGCTTCAGAAATGTGGAAAATGGTCCGTTTTCAAATGTTTTATTTTTGAACGTCAGTTCACATTTATAGGTGGATCATCAGTGTTAGAGCTAAAATTAGCATGTTTAAAGTGATTTTCATGCTTCCAGGGGCTCGGGAAGTTAATTAAATACCATTTGGAGGCATTTAATGTTCGAGCAAAAACGGCTGGTTTTCGACAAAAGAGATAACACCCCCCCATTACGTCATGCTTAAGAAATGTGGAAAATGGTCCGTTTTCAAATGTTTTATTTTTGAACGTCAGTTCACATTTGTAGGTGGATCATCAGTGTTAGAGCTAAAATTAGCATGTTTAAAGTGATTTTCATGCTTCCAGGGGCCCTAAACACAAGATTTATGGAATGGTTAAAAGTGCATGAAAATGGCCAATTACTCACTCTGAGTTCTCAAAAAGGGTTTCTTCACCCCGGGAAGGTAATTAAATACCATTTGGAGGCATTTAATGTTCGAGCAAAAACGGCTGATTTTCGACAAAAGAGATAACACCCCCCCATTACGTCATGCTTCAGAAATGTGGAAAATGGTCCGTTTTCAAATGTTTTATTTTTGAACGTCAGTTCACATTTGTAGGTGGATCATCAGTGTTAGAGCTAAAATTAGCATGTTTAAAGTGATTTTCATGCTTCCAGGAGCTCGGGAAGTTAATTAAATACCATTTGGAGGCATTTAATGTTTAAGCAAAAATGGTTGATTTTCGACAAAAGAGATAACACCCCCCCATTACGTCATGCTTCAGAAATGTGGAAAATGGTCCGTTTTCAAATGTTTTATTTTTGAACGTCAGTTCACATTTGTAGGTGGATCATCAGTGTTAGAGCTAACATTGGCATGTTTAAAGTGATTTTCATGCTTCCAGGGGACCTAAACACAAGATTTATGGAATGGTTAAAAGTGCATGAAAATGGCCAATTTACTCACTCTGAGTTCTCAAAAAGGGTTTCTTCACCCCGGGAAGTTGATTAAATACCATTTGGAGGCATTTAATGTTCGAGCAAAAACTGCTTATTTTTCGACAAAAGAGATAACACCCCCCCATTACGTCATGCTTCAGAAATGTGGAAAATGGTCCGTTTTCAAATGTTTTATTTTTGAACGTCAGTTCACATTTGTAGGTGGATCATCAGTGTGAGAGCTAAAATTAGCATGTTTAAAGTGATTTTCATGCTTCCAAGGGCTTGGGAAGTTAATTAAATACCATTTGGAGGCATTTAATGTTCGAGCAAAAACGGCTGATTTTCGACAAAAGAGATAACACCCCCCCATTACGTCATGCTTCAGAAATGTGGAAAATGGTCCGTTTTCAAATGTTTTATTTTTGAACGTCAGTTCACATTTGTAGGTGGATCATCAGTGTTAGAGCTAAAATTAGCATGTTTAAAGTGATTTTCATGCTTCCAGGGGCCCTAAACACAAGATTTATGGAATGGTTAAAAGTGCATGAAAATGGCCAATTTACTCACTCTGAGTTCTCAAAAAGGGTTTCTTCACCCAGGGAAGTTAATTAAATACCATTTGGAGGCATTTAATGTTTGAGCAAAAACGGCTGATTTTCGACAAAAGAGATAACACCCCCCCATTACGTCATGCTTCAGAAATGTGGAAAATGGTCCGTTTTCAAATGTTTTCTTTTTGAACGTCAGTTCACATTTGTAGGTGGATCATCAGTGTTAGAGCTAAAATTAGTATTTTTAAAGTGATTTTCATGCTTCCAGGGGCTCGGGAAGTTAATTAAATACCATTTGGAGGCATTTAATGTTCGAGCAAAAATGGCTGATTTTCGACAAAAGAGATAACACCCCCCCATTACGTCATGCTTCAGAAATGTGGAAAATGGTCCGTTTTCAAATGTTTTATTTTTGAACGTCAGTTCACATTTGTAGGTGGATCATCAGTGTTAGAGCTAAAATTAGCATGTTTAAAGTGATTTTCATGCTTCCAGGGGCCCTAAACACAAGATTTATGGAATGGTTAAAAGTGCATGAAAATGGCCACTTACTCACTCTGAGTTCTCAAAAAGGGTTTCTTCACCCCGGGAAGTTAATTAAATACCATTTGGAGGCATTTAATGTTCGAGCAAAAACAGCTGATTTTCGACAAAAGAGATAACAACCCCCCATTACGTCATGCTTCAGAAATGTGGAAAATGGTCCGTTTTCAAATGTTTTATTTTTGAACGTCAGTTCACATTTGTAGGTGGATCATCAGTGTTAGAGCTAAAATTAGCATGTTTAAAGTGATTTTCATGCTTCCAGGGGCTCTGGAAGTGAATTAAATACTATTTGGAGGCATTTAATGTTTGAGCAAAAACGGCTGATTTTCGACAAAAGAGATAACACCCCCCCATTACGTCATGCTTCACAAACTGTGGAAAATGGTCCGTTTTCAAATGTTTTATTTTTGAACGTCAGTTCACATTTGTAGGTGGATCATCAGTGTTAGAGCTAAAATTAGCATGTTTAAAGTGATTTTCATGCTTCCAGGGGCCCTAAACACAAGATTTATGGAATGGTTAAAAGTGCATGAAAATGGCCAATTTACTCACTCTGAGTTCTCAAAAAGGGTTTCTTCACCCCTGGAAGTTAATTAAATACCATTTGGAGGCATTTAATGTTCGAGCAAAAACGGCTGATTTTCGACAAAAGAGATAACACCCCCCCATTACGTCATGCTTCAGAAATTTGGAAAATGGTCCGTTTTCAAATGTTTTATTTTTGAACGTCAGTTCACATTTGTAGGTGGATCATCAGTGTTAGAGCTAAAATTAGC
This sequence comes from Lissotriton vulgaris, assembly GCF_964263255.1. Classification (NCBI taxonomy): domain Eukaryota; kingdom Metazoa; phylum Chordata; class Amphibia; order Caudata; family Salamandridae; genus Lissotriton; species Lissotriton vulgaris. The sequence continues at coordinate 92,399 of NW_028255129.1, forward strand.
ATGTTTAAAGTTATTTTCATGCTTCCAGGGGCCCTAAACACAAGATTTATGGAATGGTTAAAAGTGCATGAAAATGGCCAATTTACTCACTCTGAGTTCTCAAAAAGGGTTTCTTCACCCAGGGAAGTTAATTAAATACCATTTGGAGGCATTTAATGTTTGAGCAGAAACGGCTGATTTTCGACAAAAGAGATAACACCCCCCCATTACGTCATGCTTCAGAAATGTGTAAAATGGTCCGTTTTCAAATGTTTTATTTTTGAACGTCAGTTCACATTTGTAGGTGGATCATCAGTGTTAGAGCTAAAATTAGCATGTTTAAAGTGATTTTCATGCTTCCAGGAGCTCGGGAAGTTAATTAAATACCATTTGGAGGCATTTAATGTTCGAGCAAAAATGGCTGATTTTCGACAAAAGAGATAACACCCCCCCATTACGTCATGCTTCAGAAATGTGGAAAATGGTCCGTTTTCAAATGTTTTATTTTTGAACGTCAGTTCACATTTGTAGGTGGATCATCAGTGTTAGAGCTAACATTGGCATGTTTAAAGTGATTTTCATGCTTCCAGGGGCCCTAAACACAAGATTTATGGAATGGTTAAAAGTGCATGAAAATGGCCAATTTACTCACTCTGAGTTCTCAATAAGGGTTTCTTCACCCCGGGAAGTTAATTAAATACCATTTGGAGGCATTTAATGTTCGAGCAAAAACGGCTTATTTTTCGACAAAAGAGATAACACCCCCCCATTACGTCATGCTTCAGAAATGTGGAAAATGGTCCGTTTTCAAATGTTTTATTTTTGAACATCAGTTCACATTTGTAGGTGGATCATCAGTGTGAGAGCTAAAATTAGCATGTTTAAAGTGATTTTCCTGCTTCCAAGGGCTCGGGAAGTTAATTAAATACCATTTGGAGGCATTTAATGTTCGAGCAAAAACGGCTGATTTTCGACAAAAGAGATAACACCCCCCCATTACGTCATGCTTCAGAAATGTGGAAAATGGTCCGTTTTCAAATGTTTTATTTTTGAACGTCAGTTCACATTTGTAGGTGGATCATCAGTGTTAGAGCTAAAATTAGCATGTTTAAAGTGATTTTCATGCTTCCAGGGGCCCTAAACACAAGATTTATGGAATGGTTAAAAGTGCATGAAAATGGCCAATTTACTCACTCTGAGTTCTCAAAAAGGGTTTCTTCACCCCAGGAAGTTAATTAAATACCATTTGGAGGCATGTAATGTTCGAGCAAAAACGGCTGATTTTCGACAAAAGAGATAACACCCCCCCATTACGTCATGCTTCAGAAATGTGGAAAATGGTCCGTTTTCAAATGTTTTATTTTTGAACGTCAGTTCACATTTGTAGGTGGATCATCAGTGTTAGAGCTAAAATTAGCATGTTTAAAGTGATTTTCATGCTTCCAGGGGCTCGGGAAGTTAATTAAATACCATTTGGAGGCATTTAATGTTCGAGCAAAAACGGCTGGTTTTCGACAAAAGAGATAACACCCCCCCATTACGTCATGCTTAAGAAATGTGGAAAATGGTCCGTTTTCAAATGTTTTATTTTTGAACGTCAGTTCACATTTGTAGGTGGATCATCAGTGTTAGAGCTAAAATTAGCATGTTTAAAGTGATTTTCATGCTTCCAGGGGCCCTAAACACAAGATTTATGGAATGGTTAAAAGTGCATGAAAATGGCCAATTACTCACTCTGAGTTCTCAAAAAGGGTTTCTTCACCCCGGGAAGGTAATTAAATACCATTTGGAGGCATTTAATGTTCGAGCAAAAACGGCTGATTTTCGACAAAAGAGATAACACCCCCCCATTACGTCATGCTTCAGAAATGTGGAAAATGGTCCGTTTTCAAATGTTTTATTTTTGAACGTCAGTTCACATTTGTAGGTGGATCATCAGTGTTAGAGCTAAAATTAGCATGTTTAAAGTGATTTTCATGCTTCCAGGGGCTCGGGAAGTTAATTAAATACCATTTGGAGGCATTTAATGTTCGAGCAAAAATGGCTGATTTTCGACAAAAGAGATAACACCCCCCCATTACGTCATGCTTCAGAAATGTGGAAAATGGTCCGTTTTCAAATGTTTTATTTTTGAACGTCAGTTCACATTTGTAGGTGGATCATCAGTGTTAGAGCTAACATTGGCATGTTTAAAGTGATTTTCATGCTTCCAGGGGCCCTAAACACAAGATTTATGGATTGGTTAAAAGTGCATGAAAATGGCCAATTTACTCACTCTGAGTTCTCAAAAAGGGTTTCTTCACCCCGGGAAGTTAATTAAATACCATTTGGAGGCATTTAATGTTCGAGCAAAAACGGCTGATTTTCGACAAAAGAGATAACACCCCCCCATTACGTCATGCTTCAGAAATGTGGAAAATGGTCCGTTTTCAAATGTTTTATTTTTGAACGTCAGTTCACATTTGTAGGTGGATCATCAGTGTTAGAGCTAAAATTAGCATGTTTAAAGTGATTTTCATGCTTCAAGGGGCTCGGGAAGTTAATTAAATACCATTTGGAGGCATTTAATGTTCGAGCAAAAACGGCTGGTTTTCGACAAAAGAGATAACACCCCCCCATTACGTCATGCTTCAGAAATGTGGAAAATGGTCCGTTTTCAAATGTTTTATTTTTGAACGTCAGTTCACATTTGTAGGTGGATCATCAGTGTTAGAGCTAAAATTAGCATGTTTAAAGTGATTTTCATGCTTCCAGGGGCTCGGGAAGTTATTTAAATACCATTTGGAGGCATTTAATGTTCGAGCAAAAACGGCTGGTTTTCGACAAAAGAGATAACACCCCCCCATTACGTCATGCTTCAGAAATGTGGAAAATGGTCCGTTTTCAAATGTTTTATTTTTGAACGTCAGTTCACATTTGTAGGTGGATCATCAGTGTTAGAGCTAAAATTAGCATGTTTAAAGTGATGTTCATGCTTCCAGGGGCTCGGGAAGTGAATTAAATACTATTTGGAGGCATTTAATGTTTGAGCAAAAACGGCTGATTTTCGACAAAAGAGATAACACCCCCCCATTACGTCATGCTTCACAAATGTGGAAAATGGTCCGTTTTCAAATGTTTTATTTTTGGACGTCAGTTCACATTTGTAGGTGGATCATCAGTGTTATTGCTAAAATTAGCATGTTTAAAGTGATTTTCATGCTTCCAGGGGCCCTAAACACAAGATTTATGGAATGGTTAAAAGTGCATGAAAATGGCCAATTTACTCACTCTGAGTTCTCAAAAAGGGTTTCTTCACCCCGGGAAGTTAATTAAATACCATTTGGAGGCATTTAATGTTCGACCAAAAACGGCTGATTTTCGGCAAAAGAGATAACACCCCCCCATTACGTCATGCTTCAGAAATGTGGAAAATGGTCCGTTTTCAAATGTTTTATTTTTGAACGTCAGTTCACATTTGTAGGTGGATCATCAGTGTTAGAGCTAAAATTAGCATGTTTAAAGTGATGTTCATGCTTCCAGGGGCTCGGGAAGTGAATTAAATACTATTTGGAGGCATTTAATGTTTGAGCAAAAACGGCTGATTTTCGACAAAAGAGATAACACCCCCCCATTACGTCATGCTTCACAAATGTGGAAAATGGTCCGTTTTCAAATGTTTTATTTTTGAACGTCAGTTCACATTTGTAGGTGGATCATCAGTGTTAGAGCTAAAATTAGCATGTTTAAAGTGATTTTCATGCTTCCAGGGGCCCTAAACTCAAGATTTATGGAATGGTTAAAAGTGCATGAAAATGGCCAATTTACTCACTCTGAGTTCTCAAAAAGGGTTTCTTCACCCCGGGAAGTTAATTAAATACCATTTGGAGGCATTTAATGTTCGAGCAAAAACGGCTGATTTTCGACAAAAGAGATAACACCCCCCCATTACGTCATGCTTCAGAAATGTGGAAAATGGTCCGTTTTCAAATGTTTTATTTTTGAACGTCAGTTCACATTTGTAGGTGGATCATCAGTGTTATTGCTAAAATTAGCATGTTTAAAGTGATTTTCATGCTTCCAGGGGCCCTAAACACAAGATTTATGGAATGGTTAAAAGTGCATGAAAATGGCCAATGTACTCACTCTGAGTTCTCAAAAAGGGTTTCTTCACCCCGGGAAGTTAATTAAATACCATTTGGAGGCATTTAATGTTCGAGCAAAAACGGCTGATTTTCGACAAAAGAGATAACACCCCCCCATTACGTCATGCTTCAGAAATGTGGAAAATGGTCCATTTTCAAATGTTTTATTTTTGAACGTCAGTTCACATTTGTAGGTGGATCATCAGTGTTAGAGCTCAAATTAGCATGTTTAAAGTGGTTTTCATGCTTCCAGGGGCTCGGGAAGTGAATTAAATACTATTTGGAGGCATTTAATGTTCAAGCAAAAACGGCTGATTTTCGACAAAAGAGATAACACCCCCCCATTACGTCGTGCTTCAGAAATGTGGAAAAAGGTCCGTTTTCAAATGTTTTATTTTTGAACGTCAGTTCACATTTGTAGGTGGATCATCAGTGTTAGAGCTAAAATTAGCATGTTTAAAGTGATTTTCATGCTTCCAGGGGCCCTAAACACAAGATTTATGGAATGGTTAAAAGTGAATGAAAATGGCCAATTACTCACTCTGAGTTCTCAAAAAGTGTTTCTTCACCCCGGGAAGTTAATTAAATACCATTTGGAGGCATTTAATGTTCGAGCAAAAACAGCTCATTTTCGACAAAAGAGATAACACCCCCCCATTACGTCATGCTTCAGAAATGTGGGAAATGGTCCGTTTTCAAATGTTTTATTTTTGAACGTCAGTTCACATTTGTAGGTGGATCATCAGTGTTAGAGCTAAAATTAGCATGTTTAAAGTGATTTTCATGCTTCCAGGGGCTCGGGAAGTTAATTAAATACTATTTGGAGGCATTTAATGTTTGAGCAAAAACGGCTGATTTTCGACAAAAGAGATAACACCCCCCCATTACGTCATGCTTCAGAAATGTGGAAAATGGTCCGTTTTCAAATGTTTTATTTTTGAAAGTCAGTTCACATTTGTAGGTGGATCATCAGTGTTAGAGCTAAAATTAGCATGTTTAAAGTGATTTTCATGCTTCCAGGGGCTCGGGAAGTTAATTAAATACCATTTGGAGGCATTTAATGTTCGAGCAAAAATGGCTGATTTTCGACAAAAGAGATAACACCCCCCCATTACGTCATGCTTCAGAAATGTGGAAAATGGTCCGTTTTCAAATGTTTTATTTTTGAACGTCAGTTCACATTTGTAGGTGGATCATCAGTGTTAGAGCTAACATTGGCATGTTTAAAGTGATTTTCATGCTTCCAGGGGCCCTAAACACAAGATTTATGGATTGGTTAAAAGTGCATGAAAATGGCCAATTTACTCACTCTGAGTTCTCAAAAAGGGTTTCTTCACCCCGGGAAGTTAATTAAATACCATTTGGAGGCATTTAATGTTCGAGCAAAAACGGCTGATTTTCGACAAAAGAGATAACACCCCCCCATTACGTCATGCTTCAGAAATGTGGAAAATGGTCCGTTTTCAAATGTTTTATTTTTGAACGTCAGTTCACATTTGTAGGTGGATCATCAGTGTTAGAGCTAAAATTAGCATGTTTAAAGTGATTTTCATGCTTCAAGGGGCTCGGGAAGTTAATTAAATACCATTTGGAGGCATTTAATGTTCGAGCAAAAACGGCTGGTTTTCGACAAAAGAGATAACACCCCCCCATTACGTCATGCTTCAGAAATGTGGAAAATGGTCCGTTTTCAAATGTTTTATTTTTGAACGTCAGTTCACATTTGTAGGTGGATCATCAGTGTTAGAGCTAAAATTAGCATGTTTAAAGTGATTTTCATGCTTCCAGGGGCCCTAAACACAAGATTTATGGAATGGTTAAAAGTGCATGAAAATGGCCAATTATTCACTCTGAGTTCTCAAAAAGGGTTTCTTCACCCCGGGAAGTTAATTAAATACCATTTGGAGGCATTTAATGTTCGAGCAAAAACAGCTGATTTTCGACAAAAGAGATAACACCCCCCCCATTACGTCATGCTTCAGAAATGTGGAAAATGGTCCGTTTTCAAATGTTTTATTTTTGAACGTCAGTTCACATTTGTAGGTGGATCATCAGTGTTAGAGCTAAAATTAGCATGTTTAAAGTGATGTTCATGCTTCCAGGGGCTCGGGAAGTGAATTAAATACTATTTGGAGGCATTTAATGTTTGAGCAAAAACGGCTGATTTTCGACAAAAGAGATAACACCCCCCCATTACGTCATGCTTCACAAATGTGGAAAATGGTCCGTTTTCAAATGTTTTATTTTTGGACGTCAGTTCACATTTGTAGGTGGATCATCAGTGTTATTGCTAAAATTAGCATGTTTAAAGTGATTTTCATGCTTCCAGGGGCCCTAAACACAAGATTTATGGAATGGTTAAAAGTGCATGAAAATGGCCAATTTACTCACTCTGAGTTCTCAAAAAGGGTTTCTTCACCCCGGGAAGTTAATTAAATACCATTTGGAGGCATTTAATGTTCGACCAAAAACGGCTGATTTTCGGCAAAAGAGATAACACCCCCCCATTACGTCATGCTTCAGAAATGTGGAAAATGGTCCATTTTCAAATGTTTTATTTTTGAACGTCAGTTCACATTTGTAGGTGGATCATCAGTGTTAGAGCTCAAATTAGCATGTTTAAAGTGATTTTCATGCTTCCAGGGGCTCGGGAAGTGAATTAAATACTATTTGGAGGCATTTAATGTTCAAGCAAAAACGGCTGATTTTCGACAAAAGAGATAACACCCCCCCATTACGTCATGCTTCAGAAATGTGGAAAATGGTCCGTTTTCAAATGTTTTATTTTTGAACGTCAGTTCACATTTGTAGGTGGATCATCAGTGTTAGAGCTAAAATTAGCATGTTTAAAGTGATTTTCATGCTTCCAGGGGCCCTAAACACAAGATTTATGGAATGGTTAAAAGTGAATGAAAATGGCCAATTACTCACTCTGAGTTCTCAAAAAGGGTTTCTTCACCCCGGGAAGTTAATTAAATACCATTTGGAGGCATTTAATGTTCGAGCAAAAACAGCTCATTTTCGACAAAAGAGATAACACCCCCCCATTACGTCATGCTTCAGAAATGTGGGAAATGGTCCGTTTTCAAATGTTTTATTTTTGAACGTCAGTTCACATTTGTAGGTGGATCATCAGTGTTAGAGCTAAAATTAGCATGTTTAAAGTGATTTTCATGCTTCCAGGGGCTCGGGAAGTTAATTAAATACTATTTGGAGGCATTTAATGTTTGAGCAAAAACGGCTGATTTTCGACAAAAGAGATAACACCCCCCCATTACGTCATGCTTCAGAAATGTGGAAAATGGTCCGTTTTCAAATGTTTTATTTTTGAACGTCAGTTCACATTTGTAGGTGGATCATCAGTGTTAGAGCTAAAATTAGCATGTTTAAAGTGATTTTCATGCTTCCAGGAGCTCGGGAAGTTAATTAAATACCATTTGGAGGCATTTAATGTTCGAGCAAAAATGGCTGATTTTCGACAAAAGAGATAACACCCCCCCCATTACGTCATGCTTCAGAAATGTGGAAAATGGTCCGTTTTCAAATGTTTTATTTTTGAACGTCAGTTCACATTTGTAGGTGGATCATCAGTGTTAGAGCTAACATTGGCATGTTTAAAGTGATTTTCATGCTTCCAGGGGCCCTAAACACAAGATTTATGGAATGGTTAAAAGTGCATGAAAATGGCCAATTTACTCACTCTGAGTTCTCAATAAGGGTTTCTTCACCCCGGGAAGTTAATTAAATACCATTTGGAGGCATTTAATGTTCGAGCAAAAACGGCTTATTTTTCGACAAAAGAGATAACACCCCCCCATTACGTCATGCTTCAGAAATGTGGAAAATGGTCCGTTTTCAAATGTTTTATTTTTGAACATCAGTTCACATTTGTAGGTGGATCATCAGTGTGAGAGCTAAAATTAGCATGTTTAAAGTGATTTTCATGCTTCCAAGGGCTCGGGAAGTTAATTAAATACCATTTGGAGGCATTTAATGTTCGAGCAAAAACGGCTGATTTTCGACAAAAGAGATAACACCCCCCCATTACGTCATGCTTCAGAAATGTGGAAAATGGTCCGTTTTCAAATGTTTTATTTTTGAACGTCAGTTCACATTTGTAGGTGGATCATCAGTGTTAGAGCTAAAATTAGCATGTTTAAAGTGATTTTCATGCTTCCAGGGGCTCGGGAAGTTAATTAAATACCATTTGGAGGCATTTAATGTTCGAGCAAAAATGGCTGATTTTCGACAAAAGAGATAACACCCCCCCATTACGTCATGCTTCAGAAATGTGGAAAATGGTCCGTTTTCAAATGTTTTATTTTTGAACGTCAGTTCACATTTGTAGGTGGATCATCAGTGTTAGAGCTAACATTGGCATGTTTAAAGTGATTTTCATGCTTCCAGGGGCCCTAAACACAAGATTTATGGATTGGTTAAAAGTGCATGAAAATGGCCAATTTACTCACTCTGAGTTCTCAAAAAGGGTTTCTTCACCCCGGGAAGTTAATTAAATACCATTTGGAGGCATTTAATGTTCGAGCAAAAATGGCTGATTTTCGACAAAAGAGATAACACCCCCCCATTACGTCATGCTTCAGAAATGTGGAAAATGGTCCGTTTTCAAATGTTTTATTTTTGAACGTCAGTTCACATTTGTAGGTGGATCATCAGTGTTAGAGCTAAAATTAGCATGTTTAAAGTGATTTTCATGCTTCAAGGGGCTCGGGAAGTTAATTAAATACCATTTGGAGGCATTTAATGTTCGAGCAAAAACGGCTGGTTTTCGACAAAAGAGATAACACCCCCCCATTACGTCATGCTTCAGAAATGTGGAAAATGGTCCGTTTTCAAATGTTTTATTTTTGAACGTCAGTTCACATTTGTAGGTGGATCATCAGTGTTAGAGCTAAAATTAGCATGTTTAAAGTGATTTTCATGCTTCCAGGGGCTCGGGAAGTTATTTAAATACCATTTGGAGGCATTTAATGTTCGAGCAAAAACGGCTGGTTTTCGACAAAAGAGATAACACCCCCCCATTACGTCATGCTTCAGAAATGTGGAAAATGGTCCGTTTTCAAATGTTTTATTTTTGAACGTCAGTTCACATTTGTAGGTGGATCATCAGTGTTAGAGCTAAAATTAGCATGTTTAAAGTGATTTTCATGCTTCCAGGGGCCCTAAACACAAGATTTATGGAATGGTTAAAAGTGCATGAAAATGGCCAATTATTCACTCTGAGTTCTCAAAAAGGGTTTCTTCACCCCGGGAAGTTAATTAAATACCATTTGGAGGCATTTAATGTTCGAGCAAAAACAGCTGATTTTCGACAAAAGAGATAACACCCCCCCCATTACGTCATGCTTCAGAAATGTGGAAAATGGTCCGTTTTCAAATGTTTTATTTTTGAACGTCAGTTCACATTTGTAGGTGGATCATCAGTGTTAGAGCTAAAATTAGCATGTTTAAAGTGATGTTCATGCTTCCAGGGGCTCGGGAAGTGAATTAAATACTATTTGGAGGCATTTAATGTTTGAGCAAAAACGGCTGATTTTCGACAAAAGAGATAACACCCCCCCATTACGTCATGCTTCACAAATGTGGAAAATGGTCCGTTTTCAAATGTTTTATTTTTGGACGTCAGTTCACATTTGTAGGTGGATCATCAGTGTTATTGCTAAAATTAGCATGTTTAAAGTGATTTTCATGCTTCCAGGGGCCCTAAACACAAGATTTATGGAATGGTTAAAAGTGCATGAAAATGGCCAATTTACTCACTCTGAGTTCTCAAAAAGGGTTTCTTCACCCCGGGAAGTTAATTAAATACCATTTGGAGGCATTTAATGTTCGACCAAAAACGGCTGATTTTCGGCAAAAGAGATAACACCCCCCCATTACGTCATGCTTCAGAAATGTGGAAAATGGTCCATTTTCAAATGTTTTATTTTTGAACGTCAGTTCACATTTGTAGGTGGATCATCAGTGTTAGAGCTCAAATTAGCATGTTTAAAGTGATTTTCATGCTTCCAGGGGCTCGGGAAGTGAATTAAATACTATTTGGAGGCATTTAATGTTCAAGCAAAAACGGCTGATTTTCGACAAAAGAGATAACACCCCCCCATTACGTCATGCTTCAGAAATGTGGAAAATGGTCCGTTTTCAAATGTTTTATTTTTGAACGTCAGTTCACATTTGTAGGTGGATCATCAGTGTTAGAGCTAAAATTAGCATGTTTAAAGTGATTTTCATGCTTCCAGGGGCCCTAAACACAAGATTTATGGAATGGTTAAAAGTGAATGAAAATGGCCAATTACTCACTCTGAGTTCTCAAAAAGGGTTTCTTCACCCCGGGAAGTTAATTAAATACCATTTGGAGGCATTTAATGTTCGAGCAAAAACGGCTGATTTTCGACAAAAGAGATAACACCCCCCCATTACGTCATGCTTCAGAAATGTGGAAAATGGTCCGTTTTCAAATGTTTTATTTTTGAACGTCAGTTCACATTTGTAGGTGGATCATCAGTGTTAGAGCTAAAATTAGCATGTTTAAAGTGATTTTCATGCTTCCAGGAGCTCGGGAAGTTAATTAAATACCATTTGGAGGCATTTAATGTTTAAGCAAAAATGGTTGATTTTCGACAAAAGAGATAACACCCCCCCATTACGTCATGCTTCAGAAATGTGGAAAATGGTCCGTTTTCAAATGTTTTATTTTTGAACGTCAGTTCACATTTGTAGGTGGATCATCAGTGTTAGAGCTAACATTGGCATGTTTAAAGTGATTTTCATGCTTCCAGGGGACCTAAACACAAGATTTATGGAATGGTTAAAAGTGCATGAAAATGGCCAATTTACTCACTCTGAGTTCTCAAAAAGGGTTTCTTCACCCCGGGAAGTTGATTAAATACCATTTGGAGGCATTTAATGTTCGAGCAAAAACTGCTTATTTTTCGACAAAAGAGATAACACCCCCCCATTACGTCATGCTTCAGAAATGTGGAAAATGGTCCGTTTTCAAATGTTTTATTTTTGAACGTCAGTTCACATTTGTAGGTGGATCATCAGTGTGAGAGCTAAAATTAGCATGTTTAAAGTGATTTTCATGCTTCCAAGGGCTTGGGAAGTTAATTAAATACCATTTGGAGGCATTTAATGTTCGAGCAAAAACGGCTGATTTTCGACAAAAGAGATAACACCCCCCCATTACGTCATGCTTCAGAAATGTGGAAAATGGTCCGTTTTCAAATGTTTTATTTTTGAACGTCAGTTCACATTTGTAGGTGGATCATCAGTGTTAGAGCTAAAATTAGCATGTTTAAAGTGATTTTCATGCTTCCAGGGGCCCTAAACACAAGATTTATGGAATGGTTAAAAGTGCATGAAAATGGCCAATTTACTCACTCTGAGTTCTCAAAAAGGGTTTCTTCACCCAGGGAAGTTAATTAAATACCATTTGGAGGCATTTAATGTTTGAGCAAAAACGGCTGATTTTCGACAAAAGAGATAACACCCCCCCATTACGTCATGCTTCAGAAATGTGGAAAATGGTCCGTTTTCAAATGTTTTCTTTTTGAACGTCAGTTCACATTTGTAGGTGGATCATCAGTGTTAGAGCTAAAATTAGTATTTTTAAAGTGATTTTCATGCTTCCAGGGGCTCGGGAAGTTAATTAAATACCATTTGGAGGCATTTAATGTTCGAGCAAAAATGGCTGATTTTCGACAAAAGAGATAACACCCCCCCATTACGTCATGCTTCAGAAATGTGGAAAATGGTCCGTTTTCAAATGTTTTATTTTTGAACGTCAGTTCACATTTGTAGGTGGATCATCAGTGTTAGAGCTAAAATTAGCATGTTTAAAGTGATTTTCATGCTTCCAGGGGCCCTAAACACAAGATTTATGGAATGGTTAAAAGTGCATGAAAATGGCCACTTACTCACTCTGAGTTCTCAAAAAGGGTTTCTTCACCCCGGGAAGTTAATTAAATACCATTTGGAGGCATTTAATGTTCGAGCAAAAACAGCTGATTTTCGACAAAAGAGATAACAACCCCCCATTACGTCATGCTTCAGAAATGTGGAAAATGGTCCGTTTTCAAATGTTTTATTTTTGAACGTCAGTTCACATTTGTAGGTGGATCATCAGTGTTAGAGCTAAAATTAGCATGTTTAAAGTGATTTTCATGCTTCCAGGGGCTCTGGAAGTGAATTAAATACTATTTGGAGGCATTTAATGTTTGAGCAAAAACGGCTGATTTTCGACAAAAGAGATAACACCCCCCCATTACGTCATGCTTCACAAACTGTGGAAAATGGTCCGTTTTCAAATGTTTTATTTTTGAACGTCAGTTCACATTTGTAGGTGGATCATCAGTGTTAGAGCTAAAATTAGCATGTTTAAAGTGATTTTCATGCTTCCAGGGGCCCTAAACACAAGATTTATGGAATGGTTAAAAGTGCATGAAAATGGCCAATTTACTCACTCTGAGTTCTCAAAAAGGGTTTCTTCACCCCTGGAAGTTAATTAAATACCATTTGGAGGCATTTAATGTTCGAGCAAAAACGGCTGATTTTCGACAAAAGAGATAACACCCCCCCATTACGTCATGCTTCAGAAATTTGGAAAATGGTCCGTTTTCAAATGTTTTATTTTTGAACGTCAGTTCACATTTGTAGGTGGATCATCAGTGTTAGAGCTAAAATTAGCATGTTTAAAGTTATTTTCATGCTTCCAGGGGCCCTAAACACAAGATTTATGGAATGGTTAAAAGTGCATGAAAATGGCCAATTTACTCACTCTGAGTTCTCAAAAAGGGTTTCTTCACCCAGGGAAGTTAATTAAATACCATTTGGAGGCATTTAATGTTTGAGCAGAAACGGCTGATTTTCGACAAAAGAGATAACACCCCCCCATTACGTCATGCTTCAGAAATGTGTAAAATGGTCCGTTTTCAAATGTTTTATTTTTGAACGTCAGTTCACATTTGTAGGTGGATCATCAGTGTTAGAGCTAAAATTAGCATGTTTAAAGTGATTTTCATGCTTCCAGGAGCTCGGGAAGTTAATTAAATACCATTTGGAGGCATTTAATGTTCGAGCAAAAATGGCTGATTTTCGACAAAAGAGATAACACCCCCCCATTACGTCATGCTTCAGAAATGTGGAAAATGGTCCGTTTTCAAATGTTTTATTTTTGAACGTCAGTTCACATTTGTAGGTGGATCATCAGTGTTAGAGCTAACATTGGCATGTTTAAAGTGATTTTCATGCTTCCAGGGGCCCTAAACACAAGATTTATGGAATGGTTAAAAGTGCATGAAAATGGCCAATTTACTCACTCTGAGTTCTCAATAAGGGTTTCTTCACCCCGGGAAGTTAATTAAATACCATTTGGAGGCATTTAATGTTCGAGCAAAAACGGCTTATTTTTCGACAAAAGAGATAACACCCCCCCATTACGTCATGCTTCAGAAATGTGGAAAATGGTCCGTTTTCAAATGTTTTATTTTTGAACATCAGTTCACATTTGTAGGTGGATCATCAGTGTGAGAGCTAAAATTAGCATGTTTAAAGTGATTTTCCTGCTTCCAAGGGCTCGGGAAGTTAATTAAATACCATTTGGAGGCATTTAATGTTCGAGCAAAAACGGCTGATTTTCGACAAAAGAGATAACACCCCCCCATTACGTCATGCTTCAGAAATGTGGAAAATGGTCCGTTTTCAAATGTTTTATTTTTGAACGTCAGTTCACATTTGTAGGTGGATCATCAGTGTTAGAGCTAAAATTAGCATGTTTAAAGTGATTTTCATGCTTCCAGGGGCCCTAAACACAAGATTTATGGAATGGTTAAAAGTGCATGAAAATGGCCAATTTACTCACTCTGAGTTCTCAAAAAGGGTTTCTTCACCCCAGGAAGTTAATTAAATACCATTTGGAGGCATGTAATGTTCGAGCAAAAACGGCTGATTTTCGACAAAAGAGATAACACCCCCCCATTACGTCATGCTTCAGAAATGTGGAAAATGGTCCGTTTTCAAATGTTTTATTTTTGAACGTCAGTTCACATTTGTAGGTGGATCATCAGTGTTAGAGCTAAAATTAGCATGTTTAAAGTGATTTTCATGCTTCCAGGGGCTCGGGAAGTTAATTAAATACCATTTGGAGGCATTTAATGTTCGAGCAAAAACGGCTGGTTTTCGACAAAAGAGATAACACCCCCCCATTACGTCATGCTTAAGAAATGTGGAAAATGGTCCGTTTTCAAATGTTTTATTTTTGAACGTCAGTTCACATTTGTAGGTGGATCATCAGTGTTAGAGCTAAAATTAGCATGTTTAAAGTGATTTTCATGCTTCCAGGGGCCCTAAACACAAGATTTATGGAATGGTTAAAAGTGCATGAAAATGGCCAATTACTCACTCTGAGTTCTCAAAAAGGGTTTCTTCACCCCGGGAAGGTAATTAAATACCATTTGGAGGCATTTAATGTTCGAGCAAAAACGGCTGATTTTCGACAAAAGAGATAACACCCCCCCATTACGTCATGCTTCAGAAATGTGGAAAATGGTCCGTTTTCAAATGTTTTATTTTTGAACGTCAGTTCACATTTGTAGGTGGATCATCAGTGTTAGAGCTAAAATTAGCATGTTTAAAGTGATTTTCATGCTTCCAGGGGCTCGGGAAGTTAATTAAATACCATTTGGAGGCATTTAATGTTCGAGCAAAAATGGCTGATTTTCGACAAAAGAGATAACACCCCCCCATTACGTCATGCTTCAGAAATGTGGAAAATGGTCCGTTTTCAAATGTTTTATTTTTGAACGTCAGTTCACATTTGTAGGTGGATCATCAGTGTTAGAGCTAACATTGGCATGTTTAAAGTGATTTTCATGCTTCCAGGGGCCCTAAACACAAGATTTATGGATTGGTTAAAAGTGCATGAAAATGGCCAATTTACTCACTCTGAGTTCTCAAAAAGGGTTTCTTCACCCCGGGAAGTTAATTAAATACCATTTGGAGGCATTTAATGTTCGAGCAAAAACGGCTGATTTTCGACAAAAGAGATAACACCCCCCCATTACGTCATGCTTCAGAAATGTGGAAAATGGTCCGTTTTCAAATGTTTTATTTTTGAACGTCAGTTCACATTTGTAGGTGGATCATCAGTGTTAGAGCTAAAATTAGCATGTTTAAAGTGATTTTCATGCTTCAAGGGGCTCGGGAAGTTAATTAAATACCATTTGGAGGCATTTAATGTTCGAGCAAAAACGGCTGGTTTTCGACAAAAGAGATAACACCCCCCCATTACGTCATGCTTCAGAAATGTGGAAAATGGTCCGTTTTCAAATGTTTTATTTTTGAACGTCAGTTCACATTTGTAGGTGGATCATCAGTGTTAGAGCTAAAATTAGCATGTTTAAAGTGATTTTCATGCTTCCAGGGGCTCGGGAAGTTATTTAAATACCATTTGGAGGCATTTAATGTTCGAGCAAAAACGGCTGGTTTTCGACAAAAGAGATAACACCCCCCCATTACGTCATGCTTCAGAAATGTGGAAAATGGTCCGTTTTCAAATGTTTTATTTTTGAACGTCAGTTCACATTTGTAGGTGGATCATCAGTGTTAGAGCTAAAATTAGCATGTTTAAAGTGATGTTCATGCTTCCAGGGGCTCGGGAAGTGAATTAAATACTATTTGGAGGCATTTAATGTTTGAGCAAAAACGGCTGATTTTCGACAAAAGAGATAACACCCCCCCATTACGTCATGCTTCACAAATGTGGAAAATGGTCCGTTTTCAAATGTTTTATTTTTGGACGTCAGTTCACATTTGTAGGTGGATCATCAGTGTTATTGCTAAAATTAGCATGTTTAAAGTGATTTTCATGCTTCCAGGGGCCCTAAACACAAGATTTATGGAATGGTTAAAAGTGCATGAAAATGGCCAATTTACTCACTCTGAGTTCTCAAAAAGGGTTTCTTCACCCCGGGAAGTTAATTAAATACCATTTGGAGGCATTTAATGTTCGACCAAAAACGGCTGATTTTCGGCAAAAGAGATAACACCCCCCCATTACGTCATGCTTCAGAAATGTGGAAAATGGTCCGTTTTCAAATGTTTTATTTTTGAACGTCAGTTCACATTTGTAGGTGGATCATCAGTGTTAGAGCTAAAATTAGCATGTTTAAAGTGATGTTCATGCTTCCAGGGGCTCGGGAAGTGAATTAAATACTATTTGGAGGCATTTAATGTTTGAGCAAAAACGGCTGATTTTCGACAAAAGAGATAACACCCCCCCATTACGTCATGCTTCACAAATGTGGAAAATGGTCCGTTTTCAAATGTTTTATTTTTGAACGTCAGTTCACATTTGTAGGTGGATCATCAGTGTTAGAGCTAAAATTAGCATGTTTAAAGTGATTTTCATGCTTCCAGGGGCCCTAAACTCAAGATTTATGGAATGGTTAAAAGTGCATGAAAATGGCCAATTTACTCACTCTGAGTTCTCAAAAAGGGTTTCTTCACCCCGGGAAGTTAATTAAATACCATTTGGAGGCATTTAATGTTCGAGCAAAAACGGCTGATTTTCGACAAAAGAGATAACACCCCCCCATTACGTCATGCTTCAGAAATGTGGAAAATGGTCCGTTTTCAAATGTTTTATTTTTGAACGTCAGTTCACATTTGTAGGTGGATCATCAGTGTTATTGCTAAAATTAGCATGTTTAAAGTGATTTTCATGCTTCCAGGGGCCCTAAACACAAGATTTATGGAATGGTTAAAAGTGCATGAAAATGGCCAATGTACTCACTCTGAGTTCTCAAAAAGGGTTTCTTCACCCCGGGAAGTTAATTAAATACCATTTGGAGGCATTTAATGTTCGAGCAAAAACGGCTGATTTTCGACAAAAGAGATAACACCCCCCCATTACGTCATGCTTCAGAAATGTGGAAAATGGTCCATTTTCAAATGTTTTATTTTTGAACGTCAGTTCACATTTGTAGGTGGATCATCAGTGTTAGAGCTCAAATTAGCATGTTTAAAGTGGTTTTCATGCTTCCAGGGGCTCGGGAAGTGAATTAAATACTATTTGGAGGCATTTAATGTTCAAGCAAAAACGGCTGATTTTCGACAAAAGAGATAACACCCCCCCATTACGTCGTGCTTCAGAAATGTGGAAAAAGGTCCGTTTTCAAATGTTTTATTTTTGAACGTCAGTTCACATTTGTAGGTGGATCATCAGTGTTAGAGCTAAAATTAGCATGTTTAAAGTGATTTTCATGCTTCCAGGGGCCCTAAACACAAGATTTATGGAATGGTTAAAAGTGAATGAAAATGGCCAATTACTCACTCTGAGTTCTCAAAAAGTGTTTCTTCACCCCGGGAAGTTAATTAAATACCATTTGGAGGCATTTAATGTTCGAGCAAAAACAGCTCATTTTCGACAAAAGAGATAACACCCCCCCATTACGTCATGCTTCAGAAATGTGGGAAATGGTCCGTTTTCAAATGTTTTATTTTTGAACGTCAGTTCACATTTGTAGGTGGATCATCAGTGTTAGAGCTAAAATTAGCATGTTTAAAGTGATTTTCATGCTTCCAGGGGCTCGGGAAGTTAATTAAATACTATTTGGAGGCATTTAATGTTTGAGCAAAAACGGCTGATTTTCGACAAAAGAGATAACACCCCCCCATTACGTCATGCTTCAGAAATGTGGAAAATGGTCCGTTTTCAAATGTTTTATTTTTGAAAGTCAGTTCACATTTGTAGGTGGATCATCAGTGTTAGAGCTAAAATTAGCATGTTTAAAGTGATTTTCATGCTTCCAGGGGCTCGGGAAGTTAAATAAATACTATTTGGAGGCATTTAATGTTCGAGCAAAAACGGCTGATTTTCGACAAAAGAGATAACACCCCCCATTACGTCATGCTTCAGAAATGTGGAAAATGGTCCGTTTTCAAATGTTTTATTTTTGAACGTCAGTTCACATTTGTAGGTGGATCATCAGTGTTAGAGCTAAAATTAGCATGTTTAAAGTGATTTTCATGCTTCCAGGGGCTCGGGAAGTTAATTAAATACCATTTGGAGGCATTTAATGTTCGAGCAAAAATGGCTGATTTTCGACAAAAGAGATAACACCCCCCCATTACGTCATGCTTCAGAAATGTGGAAAATGGTCCGTTTTCAAATGTTTTATTTTTGAACGTCAGTTCACATTTGTAGGTGGATCATCAGTGTTAGAGCTAACATTGGCATGTTTAAAGTGATTTTCATGCTTCCAGGGGCCCTAAACACAAGATTTATGGATTGGTTAAAAGTGCATGAAAATGGCCAATTTACTCACTCTGAGTTCTCAAAAAGGGTTTCTTCACCCCGGGAAGTTAATTAAATACCATTTGGAGGCATTTAATGTTCGAGCAAAAACGGCTGATTTTCGACAAAAGAGATAACACCCCCCCATTACGTCATGCTTCAGAAATGTGGAAAATGGTCCGTTTTCAAATGTTTTATTTTTGAACGTCAGTTCACATTTGTAGGTGGATCATCAGTGTTAGAGCTAAAATTAGCATGTTTAAAGTGATTTTCATGCTTCAAGGGGCTCGGGAAGTTAATTAAATACCATTTGGAGGCATTTAATGTTCGAGCAAAAACGGCTGGTTTTCGACAAAAGAGATAACACCCCCCCATTACGTCATGCTTCAGAAATGTGGAAAATGGTCCGTTTTCAAATGTTTTATTTTTGAACGTCAGTTCACATTTGTAGGTGGATCATCAGTGTTAGAGCTAAAATTAGCATGTTTAAAGTGATTTTCATGCTTCCAGGGGCCCTAAACACAAGATTTATGGAATGGTTAAAAGTGCATGAAAATGGCCAATTATTCACTCTGAGTTCTCAAAAAGGGTTTCTTCACCCCGGGAAGTTAATTAAATACCATTTGGAGGCATTTAATGTTCGAGCAAAAACAGCTGATTTTCGACAAAAGAGATAACACCCCCCCCATTACGTCATGCTTCAGAAATGTGGAAAATGGTCCGTTTTCAAATGTTTTATTTTTGAACGTCAGTTCACATTTGTAGGTGGATCATCAGTGTTAGAGCTAAAATTAGCATGTTTAAAGTGATGTTCATGCTTCCAGGGGCTCGGGAAGTGAATTAAATACTATTTGGAGGCATTTAATGTTTGAGCAAAAACGGCTGATTTTCGACAAAAGAGATAACACCCCCCCATTACGTCATGCTTCACAAATGTGGAAAATGGTCCGTTTTCAAATGTTTTATTTTTGGACGTCAGTTCACATTTGTAGGTGGATCATCAGTGTTATTGCTAAAATTAGCATGTTTAAAGTGATTTTCATGCTTCCAGGGGCCCTAAACACAAGATTTATGGAATGGTTAAAAGTGCATGAAAATGGCCAATTTACTCACTCTGAGTTCTCAAAAAGGGTTTCTTCACCCCGGGAAGTTAATTAAATACCATTTGGAGGCATTTAATGTTCGACCAAAAACGGCTGATTTTCGGCAAAAGAGATAACACCCCCCCATTACGTCATGCTTCAGAAATGTGGAAAATGGTCCATTTTCAAATGTTTTATTTTTGAACGTCAGTTCACATTTGTAGGTGGATCATCAGTGTTAGAGCTCAAATTAGCATGTTTAAAGTGATTTTCATGCTTCCAGGGGCTCGGGAAGTGAATTAAATACTATTTGGAGGCATTTAATGTTCAAGCAAAAACGGCTGATTTTCGACAAAAGAGATAACACCCCCCCATTACGTCATGCTTCAGAAATGTGGAAAATGGTCCGTTTTCAAATGTTTTATTTTTGAACGTCAGTTCACATTTGTAGGTGGATCATCAGTGTTAGAGCTAAAATTAGCATGTTTAAAGTGATTTTCATGCTTCCAGGGGCCCTAAACACAAGATTTATGGAATGGTTAAAAGTGAATGAAAATGGCCAATTACTCACTCTGAGTTCTCAAAAAGGGTTTCTTCACCCCGGGAAGTTAATTAAATACCATTTGGAGGCATTTAATGTTCGAGCAAAAACAGCTCATTTTCGACAAAAGAGATAACACCCCCCCATTACGTCATGCTTCAGAAATGTGGGAAATGGTCCGTTTTCAAATGTTTTATTTTTGAACGTCAGTTCACATTTGTAGGTGGATCATCAGTGTTAGAGCTAAAATTAGCATGTTTAAAGTGATTTTCATGCTTCCAGGGGCTCGGGAAGTTAATTAAATACTATTTGGAGGCATTTAATGTTTGAGCAAAAACGGCTGATTTTCGACAAAAGAGATAACACCCCCCCATTACGTCATGCTTCAGAAATGTGGAAAATGGTCCGTTTTCAAATGTTTTATTTTTGAACGTCAGTTCACATTTGTAGGTGGATCATCAGTGTTAGAGCTAAAATTAGCATGTTTAAAGTGATTTTCATGCTTCCAGGAGCTCGGGAAGTTAATTAAATACCATTTGGAGGCATTTAATGTTCGAGCAAAAATGGCTGATTTTCGACAAAAGAGATAACACCCCCCCCATTACGTCATGCTTCAGAAATGTGGAAAATGGTCCGTTTTCAAATGTTTTATTTTTGAACGTCAGTTCACATTTGTAGGTGGATCATCAGTGTTAGAGCTAACATTGGCATGTTTAAAGTGATTTTCATGCTTCCAGGGGCCCTAAACACAAGATTTATGGAATGGTTAAAAGTGCATGAAAATGGCCAATTTACTCACTCTGAGTTCTCAATAAGGGTTTCTTCACCCCGGGAAGTTAATTAAATACCATTTGGAGGCATTTAATGTTCGAGCAAAAACGGCTTATTTTTCGACAAAAGAGATAACACCCCCCCATTACGTCATGCTTCAGAAATGTGGAAAATGGTCCGTTTTCAAATGTTTTATTTTTGAACATCAGTTCACATTTGTAGGTGGATCATCAGTGTGAGAGCTAAAATTAGCATGTTTAAAGTGATTTTCATGCTTCCAAGGGCTCGGGAAGTTAATTAAATACCATTTGGAGGCATTTAATGTTCGAGCAAAAACGGCTGATTTTCGACAAAAGAGATAACACCCCCCCATTACGTCATGCTTCAGAAATGTGGAAAATGGTCCGTTTTCAAATGTTTTATTTTTGAACGTCAGTTCACATTTGTAGGTGGATCATCAGTGTTAGAGCTAAAATTAGCATGTTTAAAGTGATTTTCATGCTTCCAGGGGCTCGGGAAGTTAATTAAATACCATTTGGAGGCATTTAATGTTCGAGCAAAAATGGCTGATTTTCGACAAAAGAGATAACACCCCCCCATTACGTCATGCTTCAGAAATGTGGAAAATGGTCCGTTTTCAAATGTTTTATTTTTGAACGTCAGTTCACATTTGTAGGTGGATCATCAGTGTTAGAGCTAACATTGGCATGTTTAAAGTGATTTTCATGCTTCCAGGGGCCCTAAACACAAGATTTATGGATTGGTTAAAAGTGCATGAAAATGGCCAATTTACTCACTCTGAGTTCTCAAAAAGGGTTTCTTCACCCCGGGAAGTTAATTAAATACCATTTGGAGGCATTTAATGTTCGAGCAAAAATGGCTGATTTTCGACAAAAGAGATAACACCCCCCCATTACGTCATGCTTCAGAAATGTGGAAAATGGTCCGTTTTCAAATGTTTTATTTTTGAACGTCAGTTCACATTTGTAGGTGGATCATCAGTGTTAGAGCTAAAATTAGCATGTTTAAAGTGATTTTCATGCTTCAAGGGGCTCGGGAAGTTAATTAAATACCATTTGGAGGCATTTAATGTTCGAGCAAAAACGGCTGGTTTTCGACAAAAGAGATAACACCCCCCCATTACGTCATGCTTCAGAAATGTGGAAAATGGTCCGTTTTCAAATGTTTTATTTTTGAACGTCAGTTCACATTTGTAGGTGGATCATCAGTGTTAGAGCTAAAATTAGCATGTTTAAAGTGATTTTCATGCTTCCAGGGGCTCGGGAAGTTATTTAAATACCATTTGGAGGCATTTAATGTTCGAGCAAAAACGGCTGGTTTTCGACAAAAGAGATAACACCCCCCCATTACGTCATGCTTCAGAAATGTGGAAAATGGTCCGTTTTCAAATGTTTTATTTTTGAACGTCAGTTCACATTTGTAGGTGGATCATCAGTGTTAGAGCTAAAATTAGCATGTTTAAAGTGATTTTCATGCTTCCAGGGGCCCTAAACACAAGATTTATGGAATGGTTAAAAGTGCATGAAAATGGCCAATTATTCACTCTGAGTTCTCAAAAAGGGTTTCTTCACCCCGGGAAGTTAATTAAATACCATTTGGAGGCATTTAATGTTCGAGCAAAAACAGCTGATTTTCGACAAAAGAGATAACACCCCCCCCATTACGTCATGCTTCAGAAATGTGGAAAATGGTCCGTTTTCAAATGTTTTATTTTTGAACGTCAGTTCACATTTGTAGGTGGATCATCAGTGTTAGAGCTAAAATTAGCATGTTTAAAGTGATGTTCATGCTTCCAGGGGCTCGGGAAGTGAATTAAATACTATTTGGAGGCATTTAATGTTTGAGCAAAAACGGCTGATTTTCGACAAAAGAGATAACACCCCCCCATTACGTCATGCTTCACAAATGTGGAAAATGGTCCGTTTTCAAATGTTTTATTTTTGGACGTCAGTTCACATTTGTAGGTGGATCATCAGTGTTATTGCTAAAATTAGCATGTTTAAAGTGATTTTCATGCTTCCAGGGGCCCTAAACACAAGATTTATGGAATGGTTAAAAGTGCATGAAAATGGCCAATTTACTCACTCTGAGTTCTCAAAAAGGGTTTCTTCACCCCGGGAAGTTAATTAAATACCATTTGGAGGCATTTAATGTTCGACCAAAAACGGCTGATTTTCGGCAAAAGAGATAACACCCCCCCATTACGTCATGCTTCAGAAATGTGGAAAATGGTCCATTTTCAAATGTTTTATTTTTGAACGTCAGTTCACATTTGTAGGTGGATCATCAGTGTTAGAGCTCAAATTAGCATGTTTAAAGTGATTTTCATGCTTCCAGGGGCTCGGGAAGTGAATTAAATACTATTTGGAGGCATTTAATGTTCAAGCAAAAACGGCTGATTTTCGACAAAAGAGATAACACCCCCCCATTACGTCATGCTTCAGAAATGTGGAAAATGGTCCGTTTTCAAATGTTTTATTTTTGAACGTCAGTTCACATTTGTAGGTGGATCATCAGTGTTAGAGCTAAAATTAGCATGTTTAAAGTGATTTTCATGCTTCCAGGGGCCCTAAACACAAGATTTATGGAATGGTTAAAAGTGAATGAAAATGGCCAATTACTCACTCTGAGTTCTCAAAAAGGGTTTCTTCACCCCGGGAAGTTAATTAAATACCATTTGGAGGCATTTAATGTTCGAGCAAAAACAGCTCATTTTCGACAAAAGAGATAACACCCCCCCATTACGTCATGCTTCAGAAATGTGGGAAATGGTCCGTTTTCAAATGTTTTATTTTTGAACGTCAGTTCACATTTGTAGGTGGATCATCAGTGTTAGAGCTAAAATTAGCATGTTTAAAGTGATTTTCATGCTTCCAGGGGCTCGGGAAGTTAATTAAATACTATTTGGAGGCATTTAATGTTTGAGCAAAAACGGCTGATTTTCGACAAAAGAGATAACACCCCCCCATTACGTCATGCTTCAGAAATGTGGAAAATGGTCCGTTTTCAAATGTTTTATTTTTGAACGTCAGTTCACATTTGTAGGTGGATCATCAGTGTTAGAGCTAAAATTAGCATGTTTAAAGTGATTTTCATGCTTCCAGGAGCTCGGGAAGTTAATTAAATACCATTTGGAGGCATTTAATGTTCGAGCAAAAATGGCTGATTTTCGACAAAAGAGATAACACCCCCCCATTACGTCATGCTTCAGAAATGTGGAAAATGGTCCGTTTTCAAATGTTTTATTTTTGAACGTCAGTTCACATTTGTAGGTGGATCATCAGTGTTAGAGCTAACATTGGCATGTTTAAAGTGATTTTCATGCTTCCAGGGGCCCTAAACACAAGATTTATGGAATGGTTAAAAGTGCATGAAAATGGCCAATTTACTCACTCTGAGTTCTCAATAAGGGTTTCTTCACCCCGGGAAGTTAATTAAATACCATTTGGAGGCATTTAATGTTCGAGCAAAAACGGCTTATTTTTCGACAAAAGAGATAACACCCCCCCATTACGTCATGCTTCAGAAATGTGGAAAATGGTCCGTTTTCAAATGTTTTATTTTTGAACATCAGTTCACATTTGTAGGTGGATCATCAGTGTGAGAGCTAAAATTAGCATGTTTAAAGTGATTTTCATGCTTCCAAGGGCTCGGGAAGTTAATTAAATACCATTTGGAGGCATTTAATGTTCGAGCAAAAACGGCTGATTTTCGACAAAAGAGATAACACCCCCCCATTACGTCATGCTTCAGAAATGTGGAAAATGGTCCGTTTTCAAATGTTTTATTTTTGAACGTCAGTTCACATTTGTAGGTGGATCATCAGTGTTAGAGCTAAAATTAGCATGTTTAAAGTGATTTTCATGCTTCCAGGGGCCCTAAACACAAGATTTATGGAATGGTTAAAAGTGCATGAAAATGGCCAATTTACTCACTCTGAGTTCTCAAAAAGGGTTTCTTCACCCCAGGAAGTTAATTAAATACCATTTGGAGGCATGTAATGTTCGAGCAAAAACGGCTGATTTTCGACAAAAGAGATAACACCCCCCCATTACGTCATGCTTCAGAAATGTGGAAAATGGTCCGTTTTCAAATGTTTTATTTTTGAACGTCAGTTCACATTTATAGGTGGATCATCAGTGTTAGAGCTAAAATTAGCATGTTTAAAGTGATTTTCATGCTTCCAGGGGCTCGGGAAGTTAATTAAATACCATTTGGAGGCATTTAATGTTCGAGCAAAAACGGCTGGTTTTCGACAAAAGAGATAACACCCCCCCATTACGTCATGCTTAAGAAATGTGGAAAATGGTCCGTTTTCAAATGTTTTATTTTTGAACGTCAGTTCACATTTGTAGGTGGATCATCAGTGTTAGAGCTAAAATTAGCATGTTTAAAGTGATTTTCATGCTTCCAGGGGCCCTAAACACAAGATTTATGGAATGGTTAAAAGTGCATGAAAATGGCCAATTACTCACTCTGAGTTCTCAAAAAGGGTTTCTTCACCCCGGGAAGGTAATTAAATACCATTTGGAGGCATTTAATGTTCGAGCAAAAACGGCTGATTTTCGACAAAAGAGATAACACCCCCCCATTACGTCATGCTTCAGAAATGTGGAAAATGGTCCGTTTTCAAATGTTTTATTTTTGAACGTCAGTTCACATTTGTAGGTGGATCATCAGTGTTAGAGCTAAAATTAGCATGTTTAAAGTGATTTTCATGCTTCCAGGAGCTCGGGAAGTTAATTAAATACCATTTGGAGGCATTTAATGTTTAAGCAAAAATGGTTGATTTTCGACAAAAGAGATAACACCCCCCCATTACGTCATGCTTCAGAAATGTGGAAAATGGTCCGTTTTCAAATGTTTTATTTTTGAACGTCAGTTCACATTTGTAGGTGGATCATCAGTGTTAGAGCTAACATTGGCATGTTTAAAGTGATTTTCATGCTTCCAGGGGACCTAAACACAAGATTTATGGAATGGTTAAAAGTGCATGAAAATGGCCAATTTACTCACTCTGAGTTCTCAAAAAGGGTTTCTTCACCCCGGGAAGTTGATTAAATACCATTTGGAGGCATTTAATGTTCGAGCAAAAACTGCTTATTTTTCGACAAAAGAGATAACACCCCCCCATTACGTCATGCTTCAGAAATGTGGAAAATGGTCCGTTTTCAAATGTTTTATTTTTGAACGTCAGTTCACATTTGTAGGTGGATCATCAGTGTGAGAGCTAAAATTAGCATGTTTAAAGTGATTTTCATGCTTCCAAGGGCTTGGGAAGTTAATTAAATACCATTTGGAGGCATTTAATGTTCGAGCAAAAACGGCTGATTTTCGACAAAAGAGATAACACCCCCCCATTACGTCATGCTTCAGAAATGTGGAAAATGGTCCGTTTTCAAATGTTTTATTTTTGAACGTCAGTTCACATTTGTAGGTGGATCATCAGTGTTAGAGCTAAAATTAGCATGTTTAAAGTGATTTTCATGCTTCCAGGGGCCCTAAACACAAGATTTATGGAATGGTTAAAAGTGCATGAAAATGGCCAATTTACTCACTCTGAGTTCTCAAAAAGGGTTTCTTCACCCAGGGAAGTTAATTAAATACCATTTGGAGGCATTTAATGTTTGAGCAAAAACGGCTGATTTTCGACAAAAGAGATAACACCCCCCCATTACGTCATGCTTCAGAAATGTGGAAAATGGTCCGTTTTCAAATGTTTTCTTTTTGAACGTCAGTTCACATTTGTAGGTGGATCATCAGTGTTAGAGCTAAAATTAGTATTTTTAAAGTGATTTTCATGCTTCCAGGGGCTCGGGAAGTTAATTAAATACCATTTGGAGGCATTTAATGTTCGAGCAAAAATGGCTGATTTTCGACAAAAGAGATAACACCCCCCCATTACGTCATGCTTCAGAAATGTGGAAAATGGTCCGTTTTCAAATGTTTTATTTTTGAACGTCAGTTCACATTTGTAGGTGGATCATCAGTGTTAGAGCTAAAATTAGCATGTTTAAAGTGATTTTCATGCTTCCAGGGGCCCTAAACACAAGATTTATGGAATGGTTAAAAGTGCATGAAAATGGCCACTTACTCACTCTGAGTTCTCAAAAAGGGTTTCTTCACCCCGGGAAGTTAATTAAATACCATTTGGAGGCATTTAATGTTCGAGCAAAAACAGCTGATTTTCGACAAAAGAGATAACAACCCCCCATTACGTCATGCTTCAGAAATGTGGAAAATGGTCCGTTTTCAAATGTTTTATTTTTGAACGTCAGTTCACATTTGTAGGTGGATCATCAGTGTTAGAGCTAAAATTAGCATGTTTAAAGTGATTTTCATGCTTCCAGGGGCTCTGGAAGTGAATTAAATACTATTTGGAGGCATTTAATGTTTGAGCAAAAACGGCTGATTTTCGACAAAAGAGATAACACCCCCCCATTACGTCATGCTTCACAAACTGTGGAAAATGGTCCGTTTTCAAATGTTTTATTTTTGAACGTCAGTTCACATTTGTAGGTGGATCATCAGTGTTAGAGCTAAAATTAGCATGTTTAAAGTGATTTTCATGCTTCCAGGGGCCCTAAACACAAGATTTATGGAATGGTTAAAAGTGCATGAAAATGGCCAATTTACTCACTCTGAGTTCTCAAAAAGGGTTTCTTCACCCCTGGAAGTTAATTAAATACCATTTGGAGGCATTTAATGTTCGAGCAAAAACGGCTGATTTTCGACAAAAGAGATAACACCCCCCCATTACGTCATGCTTCAGAAATTTGGAAAATGGTCCGTTTTCAAATGTTTTATTTTTGAACGTCAGTTCACATTTGTAGGTGGATCATCAGTGTTAGAGCTAAAATTAGCATGTTTAAAGTTATTTTCATGCTTCCAGGGGCCCTAAACACAAGATTTATGGAATGGTTAAAAGTGCATGAAAATGGCCAATTTACTCACTCTGAGTTCTCAAAAAGGGTTTCTTCACCCAGGGAAGTTAATTAAATACCATTTGGAGGCATTTAATGTTTGAGCAGAAACGGCTGATTTTCGACAAAAGAGATAACACCCCCCCATTACGTCATGCTTCAGAAATGTGTAAAATGGTCCGTTTTCAAATGTTTTATTTTTGAACGTCAGTTCACATTTGTAGGTGGATCATCAGTGTTAGAGCTAAAATTAGCATGTTTAAAGTGATTTTCATGCTTCCAGGAGCTCGGGAAGTTAATTAAATACCATTTGGAGGCATTTAATGTTCGAGCAAAAATGGCTGATTTTCGACAAAAGAGATAACACCCCCCCCATTACGTCATGCTTCAGAAATGTGGAAAATGGTCCGTTTTCAAATGTTTTATTTTTGAACGTCAGTTCACATTTGTAGGTGGATCATCAGTGTTAGAGCTAACATTGGCATGTTTAAAGTGATTTTCATGCTTCCAGGGGCCCTAAACACAAGATTTATGGAATGGTTAAAAGTGCATGAAAATGGCCAATTTACTCACTCTGAGTTCTCAATAAGGGTTTCTTCACCCCGGGAAGTTAATTAAATACCATTTGGAGGCATTTAATGTTCGAGCAAAAACGGCTTATTTTTCGACAAAAGAGATAACACCCCCCCATTACGTCATGCTTCAGAAATGTGGAAAATGGTCCGTTTTCAAATGTTTTATTTTTGAACATCAGTTCACATTTGTAGGTGGATCATCAGTGTGAGAGCTAAAATTAGCATGTTTAAAGTGATTTTCCTGCTTCCAAGGGCTCGGGAAGTTAATTAAATACCATTTGGAGGCATTTAATGTTCGAGCAAAAACGGCTGATTTTCGACAAAAGAGATAACACCCCCCCATTACGTCATGCTTCAGAAATGTGGAAAATGGTCCGTTTTCAAATGTTTTATTTTTGAACGTCAGTTCACATTTGTAGGTGGATCATCAGTGTTAGAGCTAAAATTAGCATGTTTAAAGTGATTTTCATGCTTCCAGGGGCCCTAAACACAAGATTTATGGAATGGTTAAAAGTGCATGAAAATGGCCAATTTACTCACTCTGAGTTCTCAAAAAGGGTTTCTTCACCCCAGGAAGTTAATTAAATACCATTTGGAGGCATGTAATGTTCGAGCAAAAACGGCTGATTTTCGACAAAAGAGATAACACCCCCCCATTACGTCATGCTTCAGAAATGTGGAAAATGGTCCGTTTTCAAATGTTTTATTTTTGAACGTCAGTTCACATTTGTAGGTGGATCATCAGTGTTAGAGCTAAAATTAGCATGTTTAAAGTGATTTTCATGCTTCCAGGGGCTCGGGAAGTTAATTAAATACCATTTGGAGGCATTTAATGTTCGAGCAAAAACGGCTGGTTTTCGACAAAAGAGATAACACCCCCCCATTACGTCATGCTTAAGAAATGTGGAAAATGGTCCGTTTTCAAATGTTTTATTTTTGAACGTCAGTTCACATTTGTAGGTGGATCATCAGTGTTAGAGCTAAAATTAGCATGTTTAAAGTGATTTTCATGCTTCCAGGGGCCCTAAACACAAGATTTATGGAATGGTTAAAAGTGCATGAAAATGGCCAATTACTCACTCTGAGTTCTCAAAAAGGGTTTCTTCACCCCGGGAAGGTAATTAAATACCATTTGGAGGCATTTAATGTTCGAGCAAAAACGGCTGATTTTCGACAAAAGAGATAACACCCCCCCATTACGTCATGCTTCAGAAATGTGGAAAATGGTCCGTTTTCAAATGTTTTATTTTTGAACGTCAGTTCACATTTGTAGGTGGATCATCAGTGTTAGAGCTAAAATTAGCATGTTTAAAGTGATTTTCATGCTTCCAGGAGCTCGGGAAGTTAATTAAATACCATTTGGAGGCATTTAATGTTCAAGCAAAAATGGCTGATTTTCGACAAAAGAGATAACACCCCCCCATTACGTCATGCTTCAGAAATGTGGAAAATGGTCCGTTTTCAAATGTTTTATTTTTGAACGTCAGTTCACATTTGTAGGTGGATCATCAGTGTTAGAGCTAACATTGGCATGTTTAAAGTGATTTTCATGCTTCCAGGGGACCTAAACACAAGATTTATGGAATGGTTAAAAGTGCATGAAAATGGCCAATTTACTCACTCTGAGTTCTCAAAAAGGGTTTCTTCACCCCGGGAAGTTGATTAAATACCATTTGGAGGCATTTAATGTTCGAGCAAAAACTGCTTATTTTTCGACAAAAGAGATAACACCCCCCCATTACGTCATGCTTCAGAAATGTGGAAAATGGTCCGTTTTCAAATGTTTTATTTTTGAACGTCAGTTCACATTTGTAGGTGGATCATCAGTGTGAGAGCTAAAATTAGCATGTTTAAAGTGATTTTCATGCTTCCAAGGGCTTGGGAAGTTAATTAAATACCATTTGGAGGCATTTAATGTTCGAGCAAAAACGGCTGATTTTCGACAAAAGAGATAACACCCCCCCATTACGTCATGCTTCAGAAATGTGGAAAATGGTCCGTTTTCAAATGTTTTATTTTTGAACGTCAGTTCACATTTGTAGGTGGATCATCAGTGTTAGAGCTAAAATTAGCATGTTTAAAGTGATTTTCATGCTTCCAGGGGCCCTAAACACAAGATTTATGGAATGGTTAAAAGTGCATGAAAATGGCCAATTTACTCACTCTGAGTTCTCAAAAAGGGTTTCTTCACCCCAGGAAGTTAATTAAATACCATTTGGAGGCATGTAATGTTCGAGCAAAAACGGCTGATTTTCGACAAAAGAGATAACACCCCCCCATTACGTCATGCTTCAGAAATGTGGAAAATGGTCCGTTTTCAAATGTTTTATTTTTGAACGTCAGTTCACATTTGTAGGTGGATCATCAGTGTTAGAGCTAAAATTAGCATGTTTAAAGTGATTTTCATGCTTCCAGGGGCTCTGGAAGTGAATTAAATACTATTTGGAGGCATTTAATGTTTGAGCAAAAACGGCTGATTTTCGACAAAAGATATAACACCCCCCCCTTACGTCATGCTTCACAAATGTGGAAAACGGTCCGTTTTCAAATGTTTTATTTTTGAACGTCAGTTCACATTTGTAGGTGGATCATCAGTGTTAGAGCTAAAATTAGCATGTTTAAAGTGATTTTCATGCTTCCAGGGGCCCTAAACACAAGATTTATGGAATGGTTAAAAGAGCATAAAAATGGCCAATTTACTCACTCTGAGTTCTCAAAAAGGGTTTCTTCACCCCCGGAAGTTAATTAAATACCATTTGGAGGCATTTAATGTTCGAGCAAAAACGGCTGATTTTCGACAAAAGAGATAACACCCCCCCATTACGTCATGCTTAAGAAATGTGGAAAATGGTCCGTTTTCAAATGTTTTATTTTTGAACGTCAGTTCACATTTGTAGGTGGATCATCAGTGTTAGAGCTAAAATTAGCATGTTTAAAGTGATTTTCATGCTTCCAGGGGCCCTAAACACAAGATTTATGGAATGGTTAAAAGTGCATGAAAATGGCCAATTTACTCACTCTGAGTTCTCAAAAAGGGTTTCTTCACCCCCGGAAGTTAATTAAATACCATTTGGAGGCATTTAATGTTCAAGCAAAAACGGCTGATTTTCGACAAAAGAGATAACACCCCCCCATTACGTCATGCTTCAGAAATGTGGAAAATGGTCCGTTTTCAAATGTTTTATTTTTGAACGTCAGTTCACATTTGTAGGTGGATCATCAGTGTTAGAGCTAAAATTAGCATGTTTAAAGTGATTTTCATGCTTCCAGGGGCCCTAAACACAAGATTTATGGAATGGTTAAAAGTGCATGAAAATGGCCAATTTACTCACTCTGAGTTCTCAAAAAGGGTTTCTTCACCCCCGGAAGTTAATTAAATACCATTTGGAGGCATTTAATGTTCAAGCAAAAACGGCTGATTTTCGACAAAAGAGATAACACCCCCCCATTACGTCATGCTTCAGAAATGTGGACAATGGTCCGTTTTCAAATGTTTTATTTTTGAACGTCAGTTCACATTTGTAGGTGGATCATCAGTGTTAGAGCTAAAATTAGCATGTTTAAAGTGATTTTCATGCTTCCAGGGGCCCTAAACACAAGATTTATGGAATGGTTAAAAGTGCATGAAAATGGCCAATTTACTCACTCTGAGTTCTCAAAAAGGGTTTCTTCACCCAGGGAAGTTAATTAAATACCATTTGGAGGCATTTAATGTTTGAGCAAAAACGGCTGATTTTCGACAAAAGAGATAACACCCCCCCATTACGTCATGCTTCAGAAATGTGGAAAATGGTCCGTTTTCAAATGTTTTATTTTTGAACGTCAGTTCACATTTGTAGGTGGATCATCAGTGTTAGAGCTAAAATTAGTATGTTTAAAGTGATTTTCATGCTTCCAGGGGCTCGGGAAGTTAATTAAATACCATTTGGAGGCATTTAATGTTCGAGCAAAAATGGCTGATTTTCGACAAAAGAGATAACACCCCCCCATTACGTCATGCTTCAGAAATGTGGAAAATGGTCCGTTTTCAAATGTTTTATTTTTGAACGTCAGTTCACATTTGTAGGTGGATCCTCAGTGTTAGAGCTAACATTGGCATGTTTAAAGTGATTTTCATGCTTCCAGGGGCCCTAAACACAAGATTTATGGAATGGTTAAAAGTGCATGAAAATGTCCAATTTACTCACTCTGAGTTCTCAATAAGGGTTTCTTCACCCCGGGAAGTTAATTAAATACCATTTGGAGGCATTTAATGTTCGAGCAAAAACAGCTGATTTTCGACAAAAGAGATAACACCCCTTCATTACGTCATGCTTCAGAAATGTGGAAAATGGTCCGTTTTCAAATGTTTTATTTTTGAACATCAGTTCACATTTGTAGGTGGATCATCAGTGTGAGAGCTAAAATTAGCATGTTT
The DNA here is from genome assembly GCF_964263255.1 of Lissotriton vulgaris. Lineage (NCBI taxonomy): Eukaryota > Metazoa > Chordata > Amphibia > Caudata > Salamandridae > Lissotriton > Lissotriton vulgaris. Next base: position 125,146 of record NW_028255129.1, read on the forward strand.
AAAGTGATTTTCATGCTTCCAAGGGCTCGGGAAGTTAATTAAATACCATTTGGAGGCATTTAATGTTCGAGCAAAAACGGCTGATTTTCGACAAAAGAGATAACACCCCCCCATTACGTCATGCTTCAGAAATGTGGAAAATGGTCCGTTTTCAAATGTTTTATTTTTGAACGTCAGTTCACATTTGTAGGTGGATCATCAGTGTTAGAGCTAAAATTAGCATGTTTAAAGTGATTTTCATGCTTCCAGGGGCCCTAAACACAAGATTTATGGAATGGTTAAAAGTGCATGAAAATGGCCAATTACTCACTCTGAGTTCTCAAAAAGGGTTTCTTCACCCCGGGAAGGTAATTAAATACCATTTGGAGGCATTTAATGTTCGAGCAAAAACGGCTGATTTTCGACAAAAGAGATAACACCCCCCCATTACGTCATGCTTCAGAAATGTGGAAAATGGTCCGTTTTCAAATGTTTTATTTTTGAACGTCAGTTCACATTTGTAGGTGGATCATCAGTGTTAGAGCTAAAATTAGCATGTTTAAAGTGATTTTCATGCTTCCAGGAGCTCGGGAAGTTAATTAAATACCATTTGGAGGCATTTAATGTTCAAGCAAAAATGGCTGATTTTCGACAAAAGAGATAACACCCCCCCATTACGTCATGCTTCAGAAATGTGGAAAATGGTCCGTTTTCAAATGTTTTATTTTTGAACGTCAGTTCACATTTGTAGGTGGATCATCAGTGTTAGAGCTAACATTGGCATGTTTAAAGTGATTTTCATGCTTCCAGGGGACCTAAACACAAGATTTATGGAATGGTTAAAAGTGCATGAAAATGGCCAATTTACTCACTCTGAGTTCTCAAAAAGGGTTTCTTCACCCCGGGAAGTTGATTAAATACCATTTGGAGGCATTTAATGTTCGAGCAAAAACTGCTTATTTTTCGACAAAAGAGATAACACCCCCCCATTACGTCATGCTTCAGAAATGTGGAAAATGGTCCGTTTTCAAATGTTTTATTTTTGAACGTCAGTTCACATTTGTAGGTGGATCATCAGTGTGAGAGCTAAAATTAGCATGTTTAAAGTGATTTTCATGCTTCCAAGGGCTTGGGAAGTTAATTAAATACCATTTGGAGGCATTTAATGTTCGAGCAAAAACGGCTGATTTTCGACAAAAGAGATAACACCCCCCCATTACGTCATGCTTCAGAAATGTGGAAAATGGTCCGTTTTCAAATGTTTTATTTTTGAACGTCAGTTCACATTTGTAGGTGGATCATCAGTGTTAGAGCTAAAATTAGCATGTTTAAAGTGATTTTCATGCTTCCAGGGGCCCTAAACACAAGATTTATGGAATGGTTAAAAGTGCATGAAAATGGCCAATTTACTCACTCTGAGTTCTCAAAAAGGGTTTCTTCACCCCAGGAAGTTAATTAAATACCATTTGGAGGCATGTAATGTTCGAGCAAAAATGGCTGATTTTCGACAAAAGAGATAACACCCCCCCATTACGTCATGCTTCAGAAATGTGGAAAATGGTCCGTTTTCAAATGTTTTATTTTTGAACGTCAGTTCACATTTGTAGGTGGATCATCAGTGTTAGAGCTAAAATTAGCATGTTTAAAGTGATTTTCATGCTTCCAGGGGCTCTGGAAGTGAATTAAATACTATTTGGAGGCATTTAATGTTTGAGCAAAAACGGCTGATTTTCGACAAAAGATATAACACCCCCCCTTACGTCAAGCTTCACAAATGTGGAAAACGGTCCGTTTTCAAATGTTTTATTTTTGAACGTCAGTTCACATTTGTAGGTGGATCATCAGTGTTAGAGCTAAAATTAGCATGTTTAAAGTGATTTTCATGCTTCCAGGGGCCCTAAACACAAGATTTATGGAATGGTTAAAAGAGCATAAAAATGGCCAATTTACTCACTCTGAGTTCTCAAAAAGGGTTTCTTCACCCCCGGAAGTTAATTAAATACCATTTGGAGGCATTTAATGTTCGAGCAAAAACGGCTGATTTTCGACAAAAGAGATAACACCCCCCCATTACGTCATGCTTCAGAAATGTGGAAAATGGTCCGTTTTCAAATGTTTTATTTTTGAACGTCAGTTCACATTTGTAGGTGGATCATCAGTGTTAGAGCTAAAATTAGCATGTTTAAAGTGATTTTCATGCTTCCAGGGGCTCTGGAAGCGAATTAAATACTATTTGGAGGCATTTAATGTTTGAGCAAAAACGGCTGATTTTCGACAAAAGAGATAACACCCCCCCATTACGTCATGCTTAAGAAATGTGGAAAATGGTCCGTTTTCAAATGTTTTATTTTTGAACGTCAGTTCACATTTGTAGGTGGATCATCAGTGTTAGAGCTAAAATTAGCATGTTTAAAGTGATTTTCATGCTTCCAGGGGCCCTAAACACAAGATTTATGGAATGGTTAAAAGTGCATGAAAATGGCCAATTTACTCACTCTGAGTTCTCAAAAAGGGTTTCTTCACCCCCGGAAGTTATTTAAATACCATTTGGAGGCATTTAATGTTCGAGCAAAAACGGCTGATTTTCGACAAAAGAGATAACACCCCCCCATTACGTCATGCTTCAGAAATGTGGAAAATGGTCCGTTTTCAAATGTTTTATTTTTGAACGTCAGTTCACATTTGTAGGTGGATCATCAGTGTTAGAGCTAAAATTAGCATGTTTAAAGTGATTTTCATGCTTCCAGGGGCCCTAAACACAAGATTTATGGAATGGTTAAAAGTGCATGAAAATGGCCAATTTACTCACTCTGAGTTCTCAAAAAGGGTTTCTTCACCCAGGGAAGTTAATTAAATACCATTTGGAGGCATTTAATGTTTGAGCAAAAACGGCTGATTTTCGACAAAAGAGATAACACCCCCCCATTACGTCATGCTTCAGAAATGTGGAAAATGGTCCGTTTTCAAATGTTTTATTTTTGAACGTCAGTTCACATTTGTAGGTGGATCATCAGTGTTAGAGCTAAAATTAGTATGTTTAAAGTGATTTTCATGCTTCCAGGGGCTCGGGAAGTTAATTAAATACCATTTGGAGGCATTTAATGTTCGAGCAAAAATGGCTGATTTTCGACAAAAGAGATAACACCCCCCCATTACGTCATGCTTCAGAAATGTGGAAAATGGTCCGTTTTCAAATGTTTTATTTTTGAACGTCAGTTCACATTTGTAGGTGGATCCTCAGTGTTAGAGCTAACATTGGCATGTTTAAAGTGATTTTCATGCTTCCAGGGGCCCTAAACACAAGATTTATGGAATGGTTAAAAGTGCATGAAAATGTCCAATTTACTCACTCTGAGTTCTCAATAAGGGTTTCTTCACCCCGGGAAGTTAATTAAATACCATTTGGAGGCATTTAATGTTCGAGCAAAAACAGCTGATTTTCGACAAAAGAGATAACACCCCTTCATTACGTCATGCTTCAGAAATGTGGAAAATGGTCCGTTTTCAAATGTTTTATTTTTGAACGTCAGTTCACATTTGTAGGTGGATCATCAGTGTTAGAGCTAAAATTAGCATGTTTAAAGTGATTTTCATGCTTCCAGGAGCTCAGGAAGTTAATTAAATACCATTTGGAGGCATTTAATGTACGAGCAAAAATGGCTGATTTTCGACAAAAGAGATAACACCCCCCCATTACGTCATGCTTCAGAAATGTGGAAAATGGTCCGTTTTCAAATGTTTTATTTTTGAACGTCAGTTCACATTTGTAGGTGGATCATCAGTGTTAGAGCTAACATTGGCATGTTTAAAGTGATTTTCATGCTTCCAGGGGCCCTAAACACAAGATTTATGGAATGGTTAAAAGTGCATGAAAATGGCCAATTTACTCACTCTGAGTTCTCAAAAAGGGTTTCTTCACCCCCGGAAGTTAATTAAATACCATTTGGAGGCATTTAATGTTCAAGCAAAAACGGCTGATTTTCGACAAAAGAGATAACACCCCCCCATTACGTCATGCTTCAGAAATGTGGACAATGGTCCGTTTTCAAATGTTTTATTTTTGAACGTCAGTTCACATTTGTAGGTGGATCATCAGTGTTAGAGCTAAAATTAGCATGTTTAAAGTGATTTTCATGCTTCCAGGGGCCCTAAACACAAGATTTATGGAATGGTTAAAAGTGCATGAAAATGGCCAATTTACTCACTCTGAGTTCTCAAAAAGGGTTTCTTCACCCAGGGAAGTTAATTAAATACCATTTGGAGGCATTTAATGTTTGAGCAAAAACGGCTGATTTTCGACAAAAGAGATAACACCCCCCCATTACGTCATGCTTCAGAAATGTGGAAAATGGTCCGTTTTCAAATGTTTTATTTTTGAACGTCAGTTCACATTTGTAGGTGGATCATCAGTGTTAGAGCTAAAATTAGTATGTTTAAAGTGATTTTCATGCTTCCAGGGGCTCGGGAAGTTAATTAAATACCATTTGGAGGCATTTAATGTTCGAGCAAAAATGGCTGATTTTCGACAAAAGAGATAACACCCCCCCATTACGTCATGCTTCAGAAATGTGGAAAATGGTCCGTTTTCAAATGTTTTATTTTTGAACGTCAGTTCACATTTGTAGGTGGATCCTCAGTGTTAGAGCTAACATTGGCATGTTTAAAGTGATTTTCATGCTTCCAGGGGCCCTAAACACAAGATTTATGGAATGGTTAAAAGTGCATGAAAATGTCCAATTTACTCACTCTGAGTTCTCAATAAGGGTTTCTTCACCCCGGGAAGTTAATTAAATACCATTTGGAGGCATTTAATGTTCGAGCAAAAACAGCTGATTTTCGACAAAAGAGATAACACCCCTTCATTACGTCATGCTTCAGAAATGTGGAAAATGGTCCGTTTTCAAATGTTTTATTTTTGAACATCAGTTCACATTTGTAGGTGGATCATCAGTGTGAGAGCTAAAATTAGCATGTTTAAAGTGATTTTCATGCTTCCAAGGGCTCGGGAAGTTAATTAAATACCATTTGGAGGCATTTAATGTTCGAGCAAAAACGGCTGATTTTCGACAAAAGAGATAACACCCCCCCATTACGTCATGCTTCAGAAATGTGGAAAATGGTCCGTTTTCAAATGTTTTATTTTTGAACGTCAGTTCACATTTGTAGGTGGATCATCAGTGTTAGAGCTAAAATTAGCATGTTTAAAGTGATTTTCATGCTTCCAGGGGCCCTAAACACAAGATTTATGGAATGGTTAAAAGTGCATGAAAATGGCCAATTACTCACTCTGAGTTCTCAAAAAGGGTTTCTTCACCCCGGGAAGGTAATTAAATACCATTTGGAGGCATTTAATGTTCGAGCAAAAACGGCTGATTTTCGACAAAAGAGATAACACCCCCCCATTACGTCATGCTTCAGAAATGTGGAAAATGGTCCGTTTTCAAATGTTTTATTTTTGAACGTCAGTTCACATTTGTAGGTGGATCATCAGTGTTAGAGCTAAAATTAGCATGTTTAAAGTGATTTTCATGCTTCCAGGAGCTCGGGAAGTTAATTAAATACCATTTGGAGGCATTTAATGTTCAAGCAAAAATGGCTGATTTTCGACAAAAGAGATAACACCCCCCCATTACGTCATGCTTCAGAAATGTGGAAAATGGTCCGTTTTCAAATGTTTTATTTTTGAACGTCAGTTCACATTTGTAGGTGGATCATCAGTGTTAGAGCTAACATTGGCATGTTTAAAGTGATTTTCATGCTTCCAGGGGACCTAAACACAAGATTTATGGAATGGTTAAAAGTGCATGAAAATGGCCAATTTACTCACTCTGAGTTCTCAAAAAGGGTTTCTTCACCCCGGGAAGTTGATTAAATACCATTTGGAGGCATTTAATGTTCGAGCAAAAACTGCTTATTTTTCGACAAAAGAGATAACACCCCCCCATTACGTCATGCTTCAGAAATGTGGAAAATGGTCCGTTTTCAAATGTTTTATTTTTGAACGTCAGTTCACATTTGTAGGTGGATCATCAGTGTGAGAGCTAAAATTAGCATGTTTAAAGTGATTTTCATGCTTCCAAGGGCTTGGGAAGTTAATTAAATACCATTTGGAGGCATTTAATGTTCGAGCAAAAACGGCTGATTTTCGACAAAAGAGATAACACCCCCCCATTACGTCATGCTTCAGAAATGTGGAAAATGGTCCGTTTTCAAATGTTTTATTTTTGAACGTCAGTTCACATTTGTAGGTGGATCATCAGTGTTAGAGCTAAAATTAGCATGTTTAAAGTGATTTTCATGCTTCCAGGGGCCCTAAACACAAGATTTATGGAATGGTTAAAAGTGCATGAAAATGGCCAATTTACTCACTCTGAGTTCTCAAAAAGGGTTTCTTCACCCCAGGAAGTTAATTAAATACCATTTGGAGGCATGTAATGTTCGAGCAAAAATGGCTGATTTTCGACAAAAGAGATAACACCCCCCCATTACGTCATGCTTCAGAAATGTGGAAAATGGTCCGTTTTCAAATGTTTTATTTTTGAACGTCAGTTCACATTTGTAGGTGGATCATCAGTGTTAGAGCTAAAATTAGCATGTTTAAAGTGATTTTCATGCTTCCAGGGGCTCTGGAAGTGAATTAAATACTATTTGGAGGCATTTAATGTTTGAGCAAAAACGGCTGATTTTCGACAAAAGATATAACACCCCCCCTTACGTCAAGCTTCACAAATGTGGAAAACGGTCCGTTTTCAAATGTTTTATTTTTGAACGTCAGTTCACATTTGTAGGTGGATCATCAGTGTTAGAGCTAAAATTAGCATGTTTAAAGTGATTTTCATGCTTCCAGGGGCCCTAAACACAAGATTTATGGAATGGTTAAAAGAGCATAAAAATGGCCAATTTACTCACTCTGAGTTCTCAAAAAGGGTTTCTTCACCCCCGGAAGTTAATTAAATACCATTTGGAGGCATTTAATGTTCGAGCAAAAACGGCTGATTTTCGACAAAAGAGATAACACCCCCCCATTACGTCATGCTTCAGAAATGTGGAAAATGGTCCGTTTTCAAATGTTTTATTTTTGAACGTCAGTTCACATTTGTAGGTGGATCATCAGTGTTAGAGCTAAAATTAGCATGTTTAAAGTGATTTTCATGCTTCCAGGGGCTCTGGAAGCGAATTAAATACTATTTGGAGGCATTTAATGTTTGAGCAAAAACGGCTGATTTTCGACAAAAGAGATAACACCCCCCCATTACGTCATGCTTAAGAAATGTGGAAAATGGTCCGTTTTCAAATGTTTTATTTTTGAACGTCAGTTCACATTTGTAGGTGGATCATCAGTGTTAGAGCTAAAATTAGCATGTTTAAAGTGATTTTCATGCTTCCAGGGGCCCTAAACACAAGATTTATGGAATGGTTAAAAGTGCATGAAAATGGCCAATTTACTCACTCTGAGTTCTCAAAAAGGGTTTCTTCACCCCCGGAAGTTATTTAAATACCATTTGGAGGCATTTAATGTTCGAGCAAAAACGGCTGATTTTCGACAAAAGAGATAACACCCCCCCATTACGTCATGCTTCAGAAATGTGGAAAATGGTCCGTTTTCAAATGTTTTATTTTTGAACGTCAGTTCACATTTGTAGGTGGATCATCAGTGTTAGAGCTAAAATTAGCATGTTTAAAGTGATTTTCATGCTTCCAGGGGCCCTAAACACAAGATTTATGGAATGGTTAAAAGTGCATGAAAATGGCCAATTTACTCACTCTGAGTTCTCAAAAAGGGTTTCTTCACCCAGGGAAGTTAATTAAATACCATTTGGAGGCATTTAATGTTTGAGCAAAAACGGCTGATTTTCGACAAAAGAGATAACACCCCCCCATTACGTCATGCTTCAGAAATGTGGAAAATGGTCCGTTTTCAAATGTTTTATTTTTGAACGTCAGTTCACATTTGTAGGTGGATCATCAGTGTTAGAGCTAAAATTAGTATGTTTAAAGTGATTTTCATGCTTCCAGGGGCTCGGGAAGTTAATTAAATACCATTTGGAGGCATTTAATGTTCGAGCAAAAATGGCTGATTTTCGACAAAAGAGATAACACCCCCCCATTACGTCATGCTTCAGAAATGTGGAAAATGGTCCGTTTTCAAATGTTTTATTTTTGAACGTCAGTTCACATTTGTAGGTGGATCCTCAGTGTTAGAGCTAACATTGGCATGTTTAAAGTGATTTTCATGCTTCCAGGGGCCCTAAACACAAGATTTATGGAATGGTTAAAAGTGCATGAAAATGTCCAATTTACTCACTCTGAGTTCTCAATAAGGGTTTCTTCACCCCGGGAAGTTAATTAAATACCATTTGGAGGCATTTAATGTTCGAGCAAAAACAGCTGATTTTCGACAAAAGAGATAACACCCCTTCATTACGTCATGCTTCAGAAATGTGGAAAATGGTCCGTTTTCAAATGTTTTATTTTTGAACGTCAGTTCACATTTGTAGGTGGATCATCAGTGTTAGAGCTAAAATTAGCATGTTTAAAGTGATTTTCATGCTTCCAGGAGCTCAGGAAGTTAATTAAATACCATTTGGAGGCATTTAATGTACGAGCAAAAATGGCTGATTTTCGACAAAAGAGATAACACCCCCCCATTACGTCATGCTTCAGAAATGTGGAAAATGGTCCGTTTTCAAATGTTTTATTTTTGAACGTCAGTTCACATTTGTAGGTGGATCATCAGTGTTAGAGCTAACATTGGCATGTTTAAAGTGATTTTCATGCTTCCAGGGGACCTAAACACAAGAATTATGGAATGGTTAAAAGTGCATGAAAATGGCCAATTTACTCACTCTGAGTTCTCAAAAAGGGTTTCTTCACCCCGGGAAGTTAATTAAATACCATTTGGAGGCATTTAATGTTCGAGCAAAAACTGCTTATTTTTCGACAAAAGAGATAACACCCCCCCATTACGTCATGCTTCAGAAATGTGGAAAATGGTCCGTTTTCAAATGTTTTATTTTTGAACGTCAGTTCACATTTGTAGGTGGATCATCAGTGTGAGAGCTAAAATTAGCATGTTTAAAGTGATTTTCATGCTTCCAAGGGCTCGGGAAGTTAATTAAATACCATTTGGAGGCATTTAATGTTCGAGCAAAAACGGCTGATTTTCGACAAAAGAGATAACACCCCCCCATTACGTCATGCTTCAGAAATGTGGAAAATGGTCCGTTTTCAAATGTTTTATTTTTGAACGTCAGTTCACATTTGTAGGTGGATCATCAGTGTTAGAGCTAAAATTAGCATGTTTAAAGTGATTTTCATGCTTCCAGGGGCCCTAAACACAAGATTTATGGAATGGTTAAAAGTGCATGAAAATGGCCAATTTACTCACTCTGAGTTCTCAAAAAGGGTTTCTTCACCTCAGGAAGTTAATTAAATACCATTTGGAGGCATGTAATGTTCGAGCAAAAACGGCTGATTTTCGACAAAAGAGATAACACCCCCCCATTACGTCATGCTTCAGAAATGTGGAAAATGGTCCGTTTTCAAATGTTTTATTTTTGAACGTCAGTTCACATTTGTAGGTGGATCATCAGTGTTAGAGCTAAAATTAGCATGTTTAAAGTGATTTTCATGCTTCCAGGGGCTCGGGAAGTTAATTAAATACCATTTGGAGGCATTTAATGTTCGAGCAAAAACGGCTGGTTTTCGACAAAAGAGATAACACCCCCCCATTACGTCATGCTTAAGAAATGTGGAAAATGGTCCATTTTCAAATGTTTTATTTTTGAACGTCAGTTCACATTTGTAGGTGGATCATCAGTGTTAGAGCTAAAATTAGCATGTTTAAAGTGATTTTCATGCTTCCAGGGGCCCTAAACACAAGATTTATGGAATGGTTAAAAGTGCATGAAAATGGCCACTTACTCACTCTGAGTTCTCAAAAAGGGTTTCTTCACCCCGGGAAGTTAATTAAATACCATTTGGAGGCATTTAATGTTCGAGCAAAAACAGCTGATTTTCGACAAAAGAGATAACAACCCCCCATTACGTCATGCTTCAGAAATGTGGAAAATGGTCCGTTTTCAAATGTTTTATTTTTGAACGTCAGTTCACATTTGTAGGTGGATCATCAGTGTTAGAGCTAAAATTAGCATGTTTAAAGTGATTTTCATGCTTCCAGGGGCTCTGGAAGTGAATTAAATACTATTTGGAGGCATTTAATGTTTGAGCAAAAACGGCTGATTTTCGACAAAAGAGATAACACCCCCCCATTACGTCATGCTTCACAAACTGTGGAAAATGGTCCGTTTTCAAATGTTTTATTTTTGAACGTCAGTTCACATTTGTAGGTGGATCATCAGTGTTAGAGCTAAAATTAGCATGTTTAAAGTGATTTTCATGCTTCCAGGGGCCCTAAACACAAGATTTAGGGAATGGTTAAAAGTGCATGAAAATGGCCAATTTACTCACTCTGAGTTCTCAAAAAGGGTTTCTTCACCCCCGGAAGTTAATTAAATACCATTTGGAGGCATTTAATGTTCGAGCAAAAACGGCTGATTTTCGACAAAAGAGATAACACCCCCCCATTACGTCATGCTTCAGAAATTTGGAAAATGGTCCGTTTTCAAATGTTTTATTTTTGAACGTCAGTTCACATTTGTAGGTGGATCATCAGTGTTAGAGCTAAAATTAGCATGTTTAAAGTTATTTTCATGCTTCCAGGGGCCTTAAACACAAGATTTATGGAATGGTTAAAAGTGCATGAAAATGGCCAATTTACTCACTCTGAGTTCTCAAAAAGGGTTTCTTCACCCAGGGAAGTTAATTAAATACCATTTGGAGGCATTTAATGTTTGAGCAGAAACGGCTGATTTTCGACAAAAGAGATAACACCCCCCCATTACGTCATGCTTCAGAAATGTGGAAAATGGTCCGTTTTCAAATGTTTTATTTTTGAACGTCAGTTCACATTTGTAGGTGGATCATCAGTGTTAGAGCTCAAATTAGCATGTTTAAAGTGATTTTCATGCTTCCAGGGGCTCGGGAAGTGAATTAAATACTATTTGGAGGCATTTAATGTTCAAGCAAAAACGGCTGATTTTCGACAAAAGAGATAACACCCCCCCATTACGTCATGCTTCAGAAATGTGGAAAATGGTCCGTTTTCAAATGTTTTATTTTTGAACGTCAGTTCACATTTGTAGGTGGATCATCAGTGTTAGAGCTAAAATTAGCATGTTTAAAGTGATTTTCATGCTTCCAGGAGCTCGGGAAGTTAATTAAATACCATTTGGAGGCATTTAATGTTCGAGCAAAAATGGCTGATTTTCGACAAAAGAGATAACACCCCCCCATTACGTCATGCTTCAGAAATGTGGAAAATGGTCCGTTTTCAAATGTTTTATTTTTGAACGTCAGTTCACATTTGTAGGTGGATCATCAGTGTTAGAGCTAACATTGGCATGTTTAAAGTGATTTTCTTGCTTCCAGGGGCCCTAAACACAAGATTTATGGAATGGTTAAAAGTGCATGAAAATGGCCAATTTACTCACTCTGAGTTCTCAATAAGGGTTTCTTCACCCCGGGAAGTTAATTAAATACCATTTGGAGGCATTTAATGTTCGAGCAAAAACGGCTTATTTTTCGACAAAAGAGATAACACCCCCCCATTACGTCATGCTTCAGAAATGTGGAAAATGGTCCGTTTTCAAATGTTTTATTTTTGAACATCAGTTCACATTTGTAGGTGGATCATCAGTGTGAGAGCTAAAATTAGCATGTTTAAAGTGATTTTCATGCTTCCAAGGGCTCGGGAAGTTAATTAAATACCATTTGGAGGCATTTAATGTTCGAGCAAAAACGGCTGATTTTCGACAAAAGAGATAACACCCCCCCATTACGTCATGCTTCAGAAATGTGGAAAATGGTCCGTTTTCAAATGTTTTATTTTTGAACGTCAGTTCACATTTGTAGGTGGATCATCAGTGTTAGAGCTAAAATTAGCATGTTTAAAGTGATTTTCATGCTTCCAGGGGCCCTAAACACAAGATTTATGGAATGGTTAAAAGTGCATGAAAATGGCCAATTTACTCACTCTGAGTTCTCAAAAAGGGTTTCTTCACCCCAGGAAGTTAATTAAATACCATTTGGAGGCATGTAATGTTCGAGCAAAAACGGCTGATTTTCGACAAAAGAGATAACACCCCCCCATTACGTCATGCTTCAGAAATGTGGAAAATGGTCCGTTTTCAAATGTTTTATTTTTGAACGTCAGTTCACATTTGTAGGTGGATCATCAGTGTTAGAGCTAAAATTAGCATGTTTAAAGTGATTTTCATGCTTCCAGGGGCTCGGGAAGTTAATTAAATACCATTTGGAGGCATTTAATGTTCGAGCAAAAACGGCTGGTTTTCGACAAAAGAGATAACACCCCCCCATTACGTCATGCTTAAGAAATGTGGAAAATGGTCCGTTTTCAAATGTTTTATTTTTGAACGTCAGTTCACATTTGTAGGTGGATCATCAGTGTTAGAGCTAAAATTAGCATGTTTAAAGTGATTTTCATGCTTCCAGGGGCCCTAAACACAAGATTTATGGAATGGTTAAAAGTGCATGAAAATGGCCAATTACTCACTCTGAGTTCTCAAAAAGGGTTTCTTCACCCCGGGAAGGTAATTAAATACCATTTGGAGGCATTTAATGTTCGAGCAAAAACGGCTGATTTTCGACAAAAGAGATAACACCCCCCCATTACGTCATGCTTCAGAAATGTGGAAAATGGTCCGTTTTCAAATGTTTTATTTTTGAACGTCAGTTCACATTTGTAGGTGGATCATCAGTGTTAGAGCTAAAATTAGCATGTTTAAAGTGATTTTCATGCTTCCAGGGGCTCGGGAAGTTAATTAAATACCATTTGGAGGCATTTAATGTTCGAGCAAAAACGGCTGGTTTTCGACAAAAGAGATAACACCCCCCCATTACGTCATGCTTAAGAAATGTGGAAAATGGTCCGTTTTCAAATGTTTTAGTTTTGAACGTCAGTTCACATTTGTAGGTGGATCATCAGTGTTAGAGCTAAAATTAGCATGTTTAAAGTGATTTTCATGCTTCCAGGGGCCCTAAACACAAGATTTATGGAATGGTTAAAAGTGCATGAAAATGGCCAATTTACTCACTCTGAGTTCTCAAAAAGGGTTTCTTCACCCCCGGAAGTTAATTAAATACCATTTGGAGGCATTTAATGTTCGAGCAAAAACGGCTGATTTTCGACAAAAGAGATAACACCCCCCCATTACGTCATGCTTCAGAAATTTGGAAAATGGTCCGTTTTCAAATGTTTTATTTTTGAACGTCAGTTCACATTTGTAGGTGGATCATCAGTGTTAGAGCTAAAATTAGCATGTTTAAAGTTATTTTCATGCTTCCAGGGGCCCTAAACACAAGATTTATGGAATGGTTAAAAGTGCATGAAAATGGCCAATTTACTCACTCTGAGTTCTCAAAAAGGGTTTCTTCACCCAGGGAAGTTAATTAAATACCATTTGGAGGCATTTAATGTTTGAGCAGAAACGGCTGATTTTCGACAAAAGAGATAACACCCCCCCATTACGTCATGATTCAGAAATGTGGAAAATGGTCCGTTTTCAAATGTTTTATTTTTGAACGTCAGTTCACATTTGTAGGTGGATCATCAGTGTTAGAGCTCAAATTAGCATGTTTAAAGTGATTTTCATGCTTCCAGGGGCTCGGGAAGTGAATTAAATACTATTTGGAGGCATTTAATGTTCAAGCAAAAACGGCTGATTTTCGACAAAAGAGATAACACCCCCCCATTACGTCATGCTTCAGAAATGTGGAAAATGGTCCGTTTTCAAATGTTTTATTTTTGAACGTCAGTTCACATTTGTAGGTGGATCATCAGTGTTAGAGCTAAAATTAGCATGTTTAAAGTGATTTTCATGCTTCCAGGAGCTCGGGAAGTTAATTAAATACCATTTGGAGGCATTTAATGTTCGAGCAAAAATGGCTGATTTTCGACAAAAGAGATAACACCCCCCCATTACGTCATGCTTCGGAAATGTGGAAAATGGTCCGTTTTCAAATGTTTTATTTTTGAACGTCAGTTCACATTTGTAGGTGGATCATCAGTGTTAGAGCTAACATTGGCATGTTTAAAGTGATTTTCATGCTTCCAGGGGCCCTAAACACAAGATTTATGGAATGGTTAAAAGTGCATGAAAATGGCCAATTTACTCACTCTGAGTTCTCAATAAGGGTTTCTTCACCCCGGGACGTTAATTAAATACCATTTGGAGGCATGTAATGTTCGAGCAAAAACGGCTGATTTTCGACAAAAGAGATAACACCCCCCCATTACGTCATGCTTCAGAAATGTGGAAAATGGTCCGTTTTCAAATGTTTTATTTTTGAACGTCAGTTCACATTTGTAGGTGGATCATCAGTGTTAGAGCTAAAATTAGCATGTTTAAAGTGATTTTCATGCTTCCAGGGGCTCGGGAAGTTAATTAAATACCATTTGGAGGCATTTAATGTTCGAGCAAAAACGGCTGGTTTTCGACAAAAGAGATAACACCCCCCCATTACGTCATGCTTAAGAAATGTGGAAAATGGTCCAATTTCAAATGTTTTATTTTTGAACGTCAGTTCACATTTGTAGGTGGATCATCAGTGTTAGAGCTAAAATTAGCATGTTTAAAGTGATTTTCATGCTTCCAGGGGCCCTAAACACAAGATTTATGGAATGGTTAAAAGTGCATGAAAATGGCCAATTACTCACTCTGAGTTCTCAAAAAGGGTTTCTTCACCCCGGGAAGGTAATTAAATACCATTTGGAGGCATTTAATGTTCGAGCAAAAACGGCTGATTTTCGACAAAAGAGATAACACCCCCCCATTACGTCATGCTTCAGAAATGTGGAAAATGGTTCGTTTTCAAATGTTTTATTTTTGAACGTCAGTTCACATTTGTAGGTGGATCATCAGTGTTAGAGCTAAAATTAGCATGTTTAAAGTGATTTTCATGCTTCCAGGGGCTCGGGAAGTTAATTAAATACCATTTGGAGGCATTTAATGTTCGGGCAAAAACGGCTGGTTTTCGACAAAAGAGATAACACCCCCCCATTACGTCATGCTTAAGAAATGTGGAAAATGGTCCGTTTTCAAATGTTTTAGTTTTGAACGTCAGTTCACATTTGTAGGTGGATCATCAGTGTTAGAGCTAAAATTAGCATGTTTAAAGTGATTTTCATGCTTCCAGGGGCCCTAAACACAAGATTTATGGAATGGTTAAAAGTGCATGAAAATGGCCAATTACTCACTCTGAGTTCTCAAAAAGGGTTTCTTCACCCCGGGAAGTTAATTAAATACCATTTGGAGGCATTTCATGTTCGAGCAAAAACGGCTGATTTTCGACAAAAGAGATAACACCCCCCCATTACGTCATGCTTCAGAAATGTGGAAAATGGTCCGTTTTCAAATGTTTTATTTTTGAACGTCAGTTCACATTTGTAGGTGGATCATCAGTGTTAGAGCTAAAATTAGCATGTTTAAAGTGATTTTCATGCTTCCAGGAGCTCGGGAAGTTAATTAAATACCATTTGGAGGCATTTAATGTTCGAGCAAAAATGGCTGATTTTCGACAAAAGAGATAACACCCCCCCATTACGTCATGCTTCAGAAATGTGGAAAATGGTCCGTTTTCAAATGTTTTATTTTTGAACGTCAGTTCACATTTGTAGGTGGATCATCAGTGTTAGAGCTAACATTGGCATGTTTAAAGTGATTTTCATGCTTCCAGGGGACCTAAACACAAGATTTATGGAATGGTTAAAAGTGCATGAAAATGGCCAATTTACTCACTCTGAGTTCTCAAAAAGGGTTTCTTCACCCCGGGAAGTTGATTAAATACCATTTGGAGGCATTTAATGTTCGAGCAAAAACTGCTTATTTTTCGACAAAAGAGATAACACCCCCCCATTACGTCATGCTTCAGAAATGTGGAAAATGGTCCGTTTTCAAATGTTTTATTTTTGAACGTCAGTTCACATTTGTAGGTGGATCATCAGTGTGAGAGCTAAAATTAGCATGTTTAAAGTGATTTTCATGCTTCCAAGGGCTTGGGAAGTTAATTAAATACCATTTGGAGGCATTTAATGTTCGAGCAAAAACGGCTGATTTTCGACAAAAGAGATAACACCCCCCCATTACGTCATGCTTCAGAAATGTGGAAAATGGTCCGTTTTCAAATGTTTTATTTTTGAACGTCAGTTCACATTTGTAGGTGGATCATCAGTGTTAGAGCTAAAATTAGCATGTTTAAAGTGATTTTCATGCTTCCAGGGGCCCTAAATACAAGATTTATGGAATGGTTAAAAGTGCATGAAAATGGCCAATTTACTCACTCTGAGTTCTCAAAAAGGGTTTCTTCACCCCAGGAAGTTAATTAAATACCATTTGGAGGCATGTAATGTTCGAGCAAAAACGGCTGATTTTCGACAAAAGAGATAACACCCCCCCATTACGTCATGCTTCAGAAATGTGGAAAATGGTCCGTTTTCAAATGTTTTATTTTTGAACGTCAGTTCGCATTTGTAGGTGGATCATCAGTGTTAGAGCTAAAATTAGCATGTTTAAAGTGATTTTCATGCTTCCAGGGGCTCTGGAAGTGAATTAAATACTATTTGGAGGCATTTAATGTTTGAGCAAAAATGGCTGATTTTCGACAAAAGATATAACACCCCCCCCTTACGTCATGCTTCACAAATGTGGAAAACGGTCCGTTTTCAAATGTTTTATTTTTGAACGTCAGTTCACATTTGTAGGTGGATCATCAGTGTTAGAGCTAAAATTAGCATGTTTAAAGTGATTTTCATGCTTCCAGGGGCCCTAAACACAAGATTTATGGAATGGTTAAAAGAGCATAAAAATGGCCAATTTACTCACTCTGAGTTCTCAAAAAGGGTTTCTTCACCCCCGGAAGTTAATTAAATACCATTTGGAGGCATTTAATGTTCGAGCAAAAACGGCTGATTTTCGACAAAAGAGATAACACCCCCCCATTACGTCATGCTTCAGAAATGTGGAAAATGGTCCGTTTTCAAATGTTTTATTTTTGAACGTCAGTTCACATTTGTAGGTGGATCATCAGTGTTAGAGCTAAAATTAGCATGTTTAAAGTGATTTTCATGCTTCCAGGGGCCCTAAACACAAGATTTATGGAATGGTTAAAAGTGCATGAAAATGGCCACTTACTCACTCTGAGTTCTCAAAAAGGGTTTCTTCACCCCGGGAAGTTAATTAAATACCATTTGGAGGCATTTAATGTTCGAGCAAAAACAGCTGATTTTCGACAAAAGAGATAACAACCCCCCATTACGTCATGCTTCAGAAATGTGGAAAATGGTCCGTTTTCAAATGTTTTATTTTTGAACGTCAGTTCACATTTGTAGGTGGATCATCAGTGTTAGAGCTAAAATTAGCATGTTTAAAGTGATTTTCATGCTTCCAGGGGCCCTAAACACAAGATTTATGGAATGGTTAAAAGTGCATGAAAATGGCCAATTTACTCACTCTGAGTTCTCAAAAAGGGTTTCTTCACCCCAGGAAGTTAATTAAATACCATTTGGAGGCATGTAATGTTCGAGCAAAAACGGCTGATTTTCGACAAAAGAGATAACACCCCCCCATTACGTCATGCTTCAGAAATGTGGAAAATGGTCCGTTTTCAAATGTTTTATTTTTGAACGTCAGTTCACATTTGTAGGTGGATCATCAGTGTTAGAGCTAAAATTAGCATGTTTAAAGTGATTTTCATGCTTCCAGGGGCTCGGGAAGTTAATTAAATACCATTTGGAGGCATTTAATGTTCGAGCAAAAACGGCTGGTTTTCGACAAAAGAGATAACACCCCCCCATTACGTCATGCTTAAGAAATGTGGAAAATGGTCCGTTTTCAAATGTTTTATTTTTGAACGTCAGTTCACATTTGTAGGTGGATCATCAGTGTTAGAGCTAAAATTAGCATGTTTAAAGTGATTTTCATGCTTCCAGGGGCCCTAAACACAAGATTTATGGAATGGTTAAAAGTGCATGAAAATGGCCAATTACTCACTCTGAGTTCTCAAAAAGGGTTTCTTCACCCCGGGAAGGTAATTAAATACCATTTGGAGGCATTTAATGTTCGAGCAAAAACGGCTGATTTTCGACAAAAGAGATAACACCCCCCCATTACGTCATGCTTCAGAAATGTGGAAAATGGTCCGTTTTCAAATGTTTTATTTTTGAACGTCAGTTCACATTTGTAGGTGGATCATCAGTGTTAGAGCTAAAATTAGCATGTTTAAAGTGATTTTCATGCTTCCAGGAGCTCGGGAAGTTAATTAAATACCATTTGGAGGCATTTAATGTTCAAGCAAAAATGGCTGATTTTCGACAAAAGAGATAACTCCCCCCCATTACGTCATGCTTCAGAAATGTGGAAAATGGTCCGTTTTCAAATGTTTTATTTTTGAACGTCAGTTCACATTTGTAGGTGGATCATCAGTGTTAGAGCTAACATTGGCATGTTTAAAGTGATTTTCATGCTTCCAGGGGACCTAAACACAAGATTTATGGAATGGTTAAAAGTGCATGAAAATGGCCAATTTACTAACTCTGAGTTCTCAAAAAGGGTTTCTTCACCCCGGGAAGTTGATTAAATACCATTTGGAGGCATTTAATGTTCGAGCAAAAACTGCTTATTTTTCGACAAAAGAGATAACACCCCCCCATTACGTCATGCTTCAGAAATGTGGAAAATGGTCCGTTTTCAAATGTTTTATTTTTGAACGTCAGTTCACATTTGTAGGTGGATCATCAGTGTGAGAGCTAAAATTAGCATGTTTAAAGTGATTTTCATGCTTCCAAGGGCTTGGGAAGTTAATTAAATACCATTTGGAGGCATTTAATGTTCGAGCAAAAACGGCTGATTTTCGACAAAAGAGATAACACCCCCCCATTACGTCATGCTTCAGAAATGTGGAAAATGGTCCGTTTTCAAATGTTTTATTTTTGAACGTCAGTTCACATTTGTAGGTGGATCATCAGTGTTAGAGCTAAAATTAGCATGTTTAAAGTGATTTTCATGCTTCCAGGGGCCCTAAACACAAGATTTATGGAATGGTTAAAAGTGCATGAAAATGGCCAATTTACTCACTCTGAGTTCTCAAAAAGGGTTTCTTCACCCCAGGAAGTTAATTAAATACCATTTGGAGGCATGTAATGTTCGAGCAAAAACGGCTGATTTTCGACAAAAGAGATAACACCCCCCCATTACGTCATGCTTCAGAAATGTGGAAAATGGTCCGTTTTCAAATGTTTTATTTTTGAACGTCACTTCACATTTGTAGGTGGATCATCAGTGTTAGAGCTAAAATTAGCATGTTTAAAGTGATTTTCATGCTTCCAGGGGCTCTGGAAGTGAATTAAATACTATTTGGAGGCATTTAATGTTTGAGCAAAAACGGCTGATTTTCGACAAAAGATATAACACCCCCCCCTTACGTCATGCTTCACAAATGTGGAAAACGGTCCGTTTTCAAATGTTTTATTTTTGAACGTCAGTTCACATTTGTAGGTGGATCATCAGTGTTAGAGCTAAAATTAGCATGTTTAAAGTGATTTTCATGCTTCCAGGGGCCCTAAACACAAGATTTATGGAATGGTTAAAAGAGCATAAAAATGGCCAATTTACTCACTCTGAGTTCTCAAAAAGGGTTTCTTCACCCCCGAAAGTTAATTAAATACCATTTGGAGGCATTTAATGTTCGAGCAAAAACGGCTGATTTTCGACAAAAGAGATAACACCCCCCCATTACGTCATGCTTCAGAAATGTGGAAAATGGTCCGTTTTCAAATGTTTTATTTTTGAACGTCAGTTCACATTTGTAGGTGGATCATCAGTGTTAGAGCTAAAATTAGCATGTTTAAAGTGATTTTCATGCTTCCAGGGGCCCTAAACACAAGATTTATGGAATGGTTAAAAGTGCATGAAAATGGCCAATTTACTCACTCTGAGTTCTCAAAAAGGGTTTCTTCACCCAGGGAAGTTAATTAAATACCATTCGGAGGCATTTAATGTTCGAGCAAAAATGGCTGATTTTCGACAAAAGAGATAACACCCCCCCATTACGTCATGCTTCAGAAAATTGGAAAATGGTCCGTTTTCAAATGTTTTATTATTGAACGTCAGTTCATATTTGTAGGTGGATCATCAGTGTTAGAGCTAAAATTAGTATGTTTAAAGTGATTTTCATGCTTCCAGGGGCTCGGGAAGTTAAATAAATACCATTTGGAGGCATTTAATGTTCGAGCAAAAACAGCTGATTTTCGACAAAAGAGATAACACCCCCCATTACGTCATGCTTCAGAAATGTGGAAAATGGTCTGTTTTCAAATGTTTTATTTTTGAACGTCAGTTCACATTTGTAGGTGGATCATCAGTGTTAGAGCTAAAATTAGCATGTTTAAAGTGATTTTCATGCTTCCAGGGGCTCGGGAAGTTAAATAAATACCATTTGGAGGCATTTAATGTTCGAGCAAAAACAGCTGATTTTCGACAAAAGAGATAACACCCCCCCATTACGTCATGCTTCAGAAATGTGGAAATTGGTCCGTTTTCAAATGTTTTATTTTTGAACGTCAGTTCACATTTGTAGGTGGATCATCAGTGTTAGAGCTCAAATTAGCATGTTTAAAGTGATTTTCATGCTTCCAGGGGCTCGGGAAGTGAATTAAATACTATTTCGAGGCATTTAATGTTCAAGCAAAAACGGCTGATTTTCGACAAAAGAGATAACACCCCCCCATTACGTCATGCTTCAGAAATGTGGAAAATGGTCCGTTTTCAAATGTTTTATTTTTGAACGTCAGTTCACATTTGTAGGTGGATCATCAGTGTTAGAGCTAAAATTAGCATGTTTAAAGTGATTTTCATGCTTCCAGGAGCTCGGGAAGTTAATTAAATACCATTTGGAGGCATTTAATGTTCGAGCAAAAACGGCTGATTTTCGACAAAAGAGATAACACCCCCCATTACGTCATGCTTCAGAAATGTGGAAAATGGTCCGTTTTCAAATGTTTTATTTTTGAACGTCAGTTCACATTTGTAGGTGGATCATCAGTGTTAGAGCTAAAATTAGCATGTTTAAAGTGATTTTCATGCTTCCAGTTGCTCGGGAAGTTAATTAAATACCATTTGGAGGCATTTAATGTTCGAGCAAAAACGGCTGGTTTTCGACAAAAGAGATAACACCCCCCCATTACGTCATGCTTAAGAAATGTGGAAAATGGTCCGTTTTCAAATGTTTTATTTTTGAACGTCAGTTCACATTTGTAGGTGGATCATCAGTGTTAGAGCTAAAATTAGCATGTTTAAAGTGATTTTCATGCTTCCAGGGGCCCTAAACACAAGATTTATGGAATGGTTAAAAGTGCATGAAAATGGCCAATTACTCACTCTGAGTTCTCAAAAAGGGTTTCTTCACCCCGGGAAGTTAATTAAATACCATTTGGAGGCATTTAATGTTCGAGCAAAAACGGCTGATTTTCGACAAAAGAGATAACACCCCCCCATTACGTCATGCTTCAGAAATGTGGAAAATGGTCCGTTTTCAAATGTTTTATTTTTGAACGTCAGTTCACATTTGTAGGTGGATCATCAGTGTTAGAGCTAAAATTAGCATGTTTAAAGTGATTTTCATGCTTCCAGGAGCTCGGGAAGTTAATTAAATACCATTTGGAGGCATTTAATGTTCGAGCAAAAATGGCTGATTTTCGACAAAAGAGATAACACCCCCCCATTACGTCATGCTTCAGAAATGTGGAAAATGGTCCGTTTTCAAATGTTTTATTTTTGAACGTCAGTTCACATTTGTAGGTGGATCATCAGTGTTAGAGCTAACATTGGCATGTTTAAAGTGATTTTCATGCTTCCAGGGGACCTAAACACAAGATTTATGGAATGGTTAAAAGTGCATGAAAATGGCCAATTTACTCACTCTGAGTTCTCAAAAAGGGTTTCTTCACCCCAGGAAGTTAATTAAATACCATTTGGAGGCATTTAATGTTCGAGCAAAAACTGCTTATTTTTCGACAAAAGAGATAACACCCCCCCATTACGTCATGCTTCAGAAATGTGGAAAATGGTCCGTTTTCAAATGTTTTATTTTTGAACGTCAGTTCACATTTGTAGGTGGATCATCAGTGTGAGAGCTAAAATTAGCATGTTTAAAGTGATTTTCATGCTTCCAAGGGCTTGGGAAGTTAATTAAATACCATTTGGAGGCATTTAATGTTCGAGCAAAAACGGCTGATTTTCGACAAAAGAGATAACACCCCCCCATTACATCATGCTTCAGAAATGTGGAAAATGGTCCGTTTTCAAATGTTTTATTTTTGAACGTCAGTTCACATTTGTAGGTGGATCATCAGTGTTAGAGCTAAAATTAGCATGTTTAAAGTGATTTTCATGCTTCCAGGGGCCCTAAACACAAGATTTATGGAATGGTTAAAAGTGCATGAAAATGGCCAATTTACTCACTCTGAGTTCTCAAAAAGGGTTTCTTCACCCCAGGAAGTTAATTAAATACCATTTGGAGGCATGTAATGTTCGAGCAAAAACGGCTGATTTTCGACAAAAGAGATAACACCCCCCCATTACGTCATGCTTCAGAAATGTGGAAAATGGTCCGTTTTCAAATGTTTTATTTTTGAACGTCAGTTCACATTTGTAGGTGGATCATCAGTGTTAGAGCTAAAATTAGCATGTTTAAAGTGATTTTCATGCTTCCAGGGGCTCGGGAAGTTAATTAAATACCATTTGGAGGCATTTAATGTTCGAGCAAAAACGGCTGGTTTTCGACAAAAGAGATAACACCCCCCATTACGTCATGCTTAAGAAATGTGGAAAATGGTCCGTTTTCAAATGTTTTATTTTTGAACGTCAGTTCACATTTGTAGGTGGATCATCAGTGTTAGAGCAAAAATTAGCATGTTTAAAGTGATTTTCATGCTTCCAGGGGCCCTAAACACAAGATTTATGGAATGGTTAAAAGTGCATGAAAATGGCCAATTACTCACTCTGAGTTCTCAAAAAGGGTTTCTTCACCCCGGGAAGTTAATTAAATACCATTTGGAGGCATTTAATGTTCGAGCAAAAACAGCTGATTTTCGACAAAAGAGATAACAACCCCCCATTACGTCATGCTTCAGAAATGTGGAAAATGGTCCGTTTTCAAATGTTTTATTTTTGAACGTCAGTTCATATTTGTAGGTGGATCATCAGTGTTAGAGCTAAAATTAGCATGTTTAAAGTGATTTTCATGCTTCCAGGGGCTCTGGAAGTGAATTAAATACTATTTGGAGGCATTTAATGTTTGAGCAAAAACGGCTGATTTTCGACAAAAGAGATAACACCCCCCCCATTACGTCATGCTTCACAAATGTGGAAAATGGTCCGTTTTCAAATGTTTTATTTTTGAACGTCAGTTCACATTTGTAGGTGGATCATCAGAGTTAGAGCTAAAATTAGCATGTTTAAAGTGATTTTCATGCTTCCAGGGGCCCTAAACACAAGATTTATGGAATGGTTAAAAGTGCATGAAAATGGCCAATTTACTCACTCTGAGTTCTCAAAAAGGGTTTCTTCACCCCCGGAAGTTAATTAAATACCATTTGGAGGCATTTAATGTTCGAGCAAAAACGGCTGATTTTCGACAAAAGAGATAACACCCCCCCATTACGTCATGCTTCAGAAATGTGGAAAATGGTCCGTTTTCAAATGTTTTATTTTTGAACGTCAGTTCACATTTGTAGGTGGATCATCAGTGTTAGAGCTAAAATTAGCATGTTTAAAGTGATTTTCATGCTTCCAGGGGCCCTAAACACAAGATTTATGGAATGGTTAAAAGTGCATGAAAATGGCCAATTTACTCACTCTGAGTTCTCAAAAAGGGTTTCTTCACCCCGGGAAGTTAATTAAATACCATTTGGAGGCATTTAATGTTCGAGCAAAAACGGCTGATTTTCGACAAAAGAGATAACACCCCCCCATTACGTCATGCTTCAGAAATGTGGAAAATGGTCCGTTTTCAAATGTTTTATTTTTGAACGTCAGTTCACATTTGTAGGTGGATCATCAGTGTTAGAGCTAAAATTAGCATGTTTAAAGTGATTTTCATGCTTCCAGGGGCTCTGGAAGTGAATTAAATACTATTTGGAGGCATTTAATGTTTGAGCAAAAACGGCTGATTTTCGACAAAAGAGATAACATCCCCCCATTACGTCATGCTTCAGAAATGTGGAAAATGGTCCGTTTTCAAATGTTTTATTTTTGAACGTCAGTTCACATTTGTAGGTGGATCATCAGTGTTAGAGCTAAAATTAGCATGTTTAAAGTGAGTTTCATGCTTCCAGGGGCTCTGGAAGTTAATTAAATACCATTTGGAGGCATTTAATGTTCAAGCAAAAACGGCTGATTTTCGACAAAAGAGATAACACCCCCCCATTACGTCATGCTTCAGAAATGTGGAAAATGGTCCGTTTTCAAATGTTTTATTTTTGAACGTCAGTTCACATTTGTAGGTGGATTATCAGTGTTAGAGCTAAAATTAGCATGTTTAAAGTGATTTTCATGCTTCCAGGGGCCCTAAACACAAGATTTATGGAATGGTTAAAAGTGCATGAAAATGGCCAATTTACTCACTCTGAGTTCTCAAAAAGGGTTTCTTCACCCCGGGAAGTTAATTAAATAACATTTGGAGGCATTTAATGTTCGAGCAAAAACGGGTGATTTTCGACAAAAGAGATAACACCCCCCCATTACGTCATGCTTCAGAAATGTGGAAAATGGTCCGTTTTCAAATGTATTATTTTTGAACGTCAGTTCACATTTGTAGGTGGATCATCAGTGTTAGAGCTAAAATTAGCATGTTTAAAGTGATTTTCATGCTTCCAGGGGCTCTGGAAGTGAATTAAATACTATTTGGAGGCATTTAATGTTTGAGCAAAAACGGCTGATTTTCGACAAAAGAGATAACACCCCCCCATTACGTCATGCTTCAGAAATGTGGAAAATGGTCCGTTTTCAAATGTTTTATTTTTGAACGTCAGTTCACATTTGTAGGTGGATCATCAGTGTTAGAGCTAAAATTAGCATGTTTAAAGTGATTTTCATGCTTCCAGGGGCTCGGGAAGTTAAATAAATAACATTTGGAGGCATTTAATGTTCGAGCAAAAACGGCTGATTTTCGACAAAAGAGATAACACCCCCCCCATTACGTCATGCTTCAGAAATGTGGAAAATGGTCCGTTTTCAAATGTTTTATTTTTGAACGTCAGTTCACATTTGTAGGTGGATCATCAGTGTTAGAGCTCGAATTAGCATGTTTAAAGTGATTTTCATGCTTCCAGGGGCTCGGGAAGTGAATTAAATACTATTTGGAGGCATTTAATGTTCAAGCAAAAACGGCTGATTTTCGACAAAAAAGATAACACCCCCCCATTACGTCATGCTTCAGAAATGTGGAAAATGGTCCGTTTTCAAATGTTTTATTTTTGAACGTCAGTTCACATTTGTAGGTGGATCATCAGTGTTAGAGCTAAAATTAGCATGTTTAAAGTGATTTTCATGCTTCCAGGAGCTCGGGAAGTTAATTAAATACCATTTGGAGGCATTTAATGTTCGAGCAAAAATGGCTGATTTTCGACAAAAGAGATAACTCCCCCCCATTACGTCATGCTTCAGAAATGTGGAAAATGGTCCGTTTTCAAATGTTTTATTTTTGAACGTCAGTTCACATTCGTAGGTGGATCATCAGTGTTAGAGCTAACATTGGCATGTTTAAAGTGATTTTCATGCTTCCAGGGGCCCTAAACACAAGATTTATGGAATGGTTAAAAGTGCATGAAAATGGCCAATTTACTCACTCTGAGTTCTCAATAAGGGTTTCTTCACCCCGGGAAGTTAATTAAATACCATTTGGAGGCATTTAATGTTCGAGCAAAAACGGCTTATTTTTCGACAAAAGAGATAACACCCCCCCATTACGTCATGCTTCAGAAATGTGGAAAATGGTCCGTTTTCAAATGTTTTATTTTTGAACATCAGTTCACATTTGTAGGTGGATCATCAGTGTGAGAGCTAAAATTAGCATGTTTAAAGTGATTTTCATGCTTCCAAGGGCTCGGGAAGTTAATTAAATACCATTTTGAGGCATTTAATGTTCGAGCAAAAACGGCTGATTTTCGACAAAAGAGATAACACCCCCCCATTACGTCATGCTTCAGAAATGTGGAAAATGGTCCGTTTTCAAATGTTTTATTTTTGAACGTCAGTTCACATTTGTAGGTGGATCATCAGTGTTAGAGCTAAAATTAGCATGTTTAAAGTGATTTTCATGCTTCCAGGGGCCCTAAACACAAGATTTATGGAATGGTTAAAAGTGCATGAAAATGGCCAATTTACTCACTCTGAGTTCTCAAAAAGGGTTTCTTCACCCCAGGAAGTTAATTAAATACCATTTGGAGGCATGTAATGTTCGAGCAAAAACGGCTGATTTTCGACAAAAGAGATAACACCCCCCATTACGTCATGCTTCAGAAATGTGGAAAATGGTCCGTTTTCAAATGTTTTATTTTTGAACGTCAGTTCACATTTGTAGGTGGATCATCAGTGTTAGAGCTAAAATTAGCATGTTTAAAGTGATTTTCATGCTTCCAGGGGCTCGGGAAGTTAATTAAATACCATTTGGAGGCATTTAATGTTCGAGCAAAAACGGCTGGTTTTCGACAAAAGAGATAACACCCCCCATTACGTCATGCTTAAGAAATGTGGAAAATGGTCCGTTTTCAAATGTTTTATTTTTGAACGTCAGTTAACATTTGTAGGTGGATAATCAGTGTTAGAGCTAAAATTAGCATGTTTAAAGTGATTTTCATGCTTCCAGGGGCCCTAAACACAAGATTTATGGAATGGTTAAAAGTGCATGAAAATGGCCAATTACTCACTCTGAGTTCTCAAAAAGGGTTTCTTCACCCCGGGAAGTTAATTAAATATCATTTGGAGGCATTTAATGTTCGAGCAAAAACAGCTGATTTTCGACAAAAGAGATAACAACCCCCCATTACGTCATGCTTCAGAAATGTGGAAAATGGTCCGTTTTCAAATGTTTTATTTTTGAACGTCAGTTCATATTTGTAGGTGGATCATCAGTGTTAGAGCTAAAATTAGCATGTTTAAAGTGATTTTCATGCTTCCAGGGGCTCTGGAAGTGAATTAAATACTATTTGGAGGCATTTAATGTTTGAGCAAAAACGGCTGATTTTCGACAAAAGAGATAACACCCCCCCCATTACGTCATGCTTCACAAATGTGGAAAATGGTCCGTTTTCAAATGTTTTATTTTTGAACGTCAGTTCACATTTGTAGGTGGATCATCAGAGTTAGAGCTAAAATTAGCATGTTTAAAGTGATTTTCATGCTTCCAGGGGCCCTAAACACAAGATTTATGGAATGGTTAAAAGTGCATGAAAATGGCCAATTTACTCACTCTGAGTTCTCAAAAAGGGTTTCTTCACCCCCGGAAGTTAATTAAATACCATTTGGAGGCATTTAATGTTCGAGCAAAAACGGCTGATTTTCGACAAAAGAGATAACACCCCCCCATTACGTCATGCTTCAGAAATGTGGAAAATGGTCCGTTTTCAAATGTTTTATTTTTGAACGTCAGTTCACATTTGTAGGTGGATCATCAGTGTTAGAGCTAAAATTAGCATGTTTAAAGTGATTTTCATGCTTCCAGGGGCCCTAAACACAAGATTTATGGAATGGTTAAAAGTGCATGAAAATGGCCAATTTACTCACTCTGAGTTCTCAAAAAGGGTTTCTTCACCCCGGGAAGTTAATTAAATACCATTTGGAGGCATTTAATGTTCGAGCAAAAACGGCTGATTTTCGACAAAAGAGATAACACCCCCCCATTACGTCATGCTTCAGAAATGTGGAAAATGGCCTGTTTTCAAATGTTTTATTTTTGAACGTCAGTTCACATTTGTAGGTGGATCATCAGTGTTAGAGCTAAAATTAGCATGTTTAAAGTGATTTTCATGCTTCCAGGGGCTCTGGAAGTGAATTAAATACTATTTGGAGGCATTTAATGTTTGAGCAAAAACGGCTGATTTTCGACAAAAAAGATAACACCCCCCCATTACGTCATGCTTCAGAAATGTGGAAAATGGTCCGTTTTCAAATGTTTTATTTTTGAACGTCAGTTCACATTTGTAGGTGGATCATCAGTGTTAGAGCTAAAATTAGCATGTTTAAAGTGATTTTCATGCTTCCAGGAGCTCGGGAAGTTAATTAAATACCATTTGGAGGCATTTAATGTTCGAGCAAAAATGGCTGATTTTCGACAAAAGAGATAACACCCCCCCATTACGTCATGCTTCAGAAATGTGGAAAATGGTCCGTTTTCAAATGTTTTATTTTTGAACGTCAGTTCACATTCGTAGGTGGATCATCAGTGTTAGAGCTAACATTGGCATGTTTAAAGTGATTTTCATGCTTCCAGGGGCCCTAAACACAAGATTTATGGAATGGTTAAAAGTGCATGAAAATGGCCAATTTACTCACTCTGAGTTCTCAATAAGGGTTTCTTCACCCCGGGAAGTTAATTAAATACCATTTGGAGGCATTTAATGTTCGAGCAAAAACGGCTTATTTTTCGACAAAAGAGATAACACCCCCCCATTACGTCATGCTTCAGAAATGTGGAAAATGGTCCGTTTTCAAATGTTTTATTTTTGAACATCAGTTCACATTTGTAGGTGGATCATCAGTGTGAGAGCTAAAATTAGCATGTTTAAAGTGATTTTCATGCTTCCAAGGGCTCGGGAAGTTAATTAAATACCATTTTGAGGCATTTAATGTTCGAGCAAAAACGGCTGATTTTCGACAAAAGAGATAACACCCCCCCATTACGTCATGCTTCAGAAATGTGGAAAATGGTCCGTTTTCAAATGTTTTATTTTTGAACGTCAGTTCACATTTGTAGGTGGATCATCAGTGTTAGAGCTAAAATTAGCATGTTTAAAGTGATTTTCATGCTTCCAGGGGCTCGGGAAGTTAATTAAATACCATTTGGAGGCATTTAATGTTCGAGCAAAAACGGCTGGTTTTCGACAAAAGAGATAACACCCCCCATTACGTCATGCTTAAGAAATGTGGAAAATGGTCCGTTTTCAAATGTTTTATTTTTGAACGTCAGTTAACATTTGTAGGTGGATAATCAGTGTTAGAGCTAAAATTAGCATGTTTAAAGTGATTTTCATGCTTCCAGGGGCCCTAAACACAAGATTTATGGAATGGTTAAAAGTGCATGAAAATGGCCAATTACTCACTCTGAGTTCTCAAAAAGGGTTTCTTCACCCCGGGAAGTTAATTAAATATCATTTGGAGGCATTTAATGTTCGAGCAAAAACAGCTGATTTTCGACAAAAGAGATAACAACCCCCCATTACGTCATGCTTCAGAAATGTGGAAAATGGTCCGTTTTCAAATGTTTTATTTTTGAACGTCAGTTCATATTTGTAGGTGGATCATCAGTGTTAGAGCTAAAATTAGCATGTTTAAAGTGATTTTCATGCTTCCAGGGGCTCTGGAAGTGAATTAAATACTATTTGGAGGCATTTAATGTTTGAGCAAAAACGGCTGATTTTCGACAAAAGAGATAACACCCCCCCCATTACGTCATGCTTCACAAATGTGGAAAATGGTCCGTTTTCAAATGTTTTATTTTTGAACGTCAGTTCACATTTGAAGGTGGATCATCAGAGTTAGAGCTAAAATTAGCATGTTTAAAGTGATTTTCATGCTTCCAGGGGCCCTAAACACAAGATTTATGGAATGGTTAAAAGTGCATGAAAATGACCAATTTACTCACTCTGAGTTCTCAAAAAGGGTTTCTTCACCCCCGGAAGTTAATTAAATACCATTTGGAGGCATTTAATGTTCGAGCAAAAACGGCTGATTTTCGACAAAAGAGATAACACCCCCCCATTACGTCATGCTTCAGAAATGTGGAAAATGGTCCGTTTTCAAATGTTTTATTTTTGAACGTCAGTTCACATTTGTAGGTGGATCATCAGTGTTAGAGCTAAAATTAGCATGTTTAAAGTGATTTTCATGCTTCCAGTGGCCCTAAACACAAGATTTATGGAATGGTTAAAAGTGCATGAAAATGGCCAATTTACTCACTCTGAGTTCTCAAAAAGGGTTTCTTCACCCCGGGAAGTTAATTAAATACCATTTGGAGGCATTTAATGTTCGAGCAAAAACGGCTGATTTTCGACAAAAGAGATAACACCCCCCCATTACGTCATGCTTCAGAAATGTGGAAAATGGCCTGTTTTCAAATGTTTTATTTTTGAACGTCAGTTCACATTTGTAGGTGGATCATCAGTGTTAGAGCTAAAATTAGCATGTTTAAAGTGATTTTCATGCTTCCAGGGGCTCTGGAAGTGAATTAAATACTATTTGGAGGCATTTAATGTTTGAGCAAAAACGGCTGATTTTCGACAAAAGAGATAACACCCCCCCCATTACGTCATCCTTCAGAAATGTGGAAAATGGTCCGTTTTCAAATGTTTTATTTTTGAACGTCAGTTCACATTTGTAGGTGGATCATCAGTGTTAGAGCTAAAATTAGCATGTTTAAAGTGATTTTCATGCTTCCAGGGGCCCTAAACACAAGATTTATGGAATGGTTAAAAGTGCATGAAAATGGCCAATTTACTCACTCTGAGTTCTCAAAAAGGGTTTCTTCACCCAGGGAAGTTAATTAAATACCATTTGGAGGCATTTAATGTTCGAGCAAAAACGGCTGATTTTCGACAAAAGAGATAACACCCCCCCATTACGTCATGCTTCAGAAATGTGGAAAATGGTCCGTTTTCAAATGTTTTATTTTTGAACGTCAGTTCACATTTGTAGGTGGATCATCAGTGTTAGAGCTAAAATTAGTATGTTTAAAGTGATTTTCATGCTTCCAGGGGCTCGGGAAGTTAAAAAAAAACCATTTGGAGGCATTTAATGTTCGAGCAAAAACAGCTGATTTTCGACAAAAGAGATAACAACCCCCCATTACGTCATGCTTCAGAAATGTGGAAAATGGTCCGTTTTCAAATGTTTTATTTTTGAACGTCAGTTCATATTTGTAGGTGGATCATCAGTGTTAGAGCTAAAATTAGCATGTTTAAAGTGATTTTCATGCTTCCAGGGGCTCTGGAAGTGAATTAAATACTATTTGGAGGCATTTAATGTTTGAGCAAAAACGGCTGATTTTCGACAAAAGAGATAACACCCCCCCCATTACGTCATGCTTCACAAATGTGGAAAATGGTCCGTTTTCAAATGTTTTATTTTTGAACGTCAGTTCACATTTGAAGGTGGATCATCAGAGTTAGAGCTAAAATTAGCATGTTTAAAGTGATTTTCATGCTTCCAGGGGCCCTAAACACAAGATTTATGGAATGGTTAAAAGTGCATGAAAATGGCCAATTTACTCACTCTGAGTTCTCAAAAAGGGTTTCTTCACCCCCGGAAGTTAATTAAATACCATTTGGAGGCATTTAATGTTCGAGCAAAAACGGCTGATTTTCGACAAAAGAGATAACACCCCCCCATTACGTCATGCTTCAGAAATGTGGAAAATGGTCCGTTTTCAAATGTTTTATTTTTGAACGTCAGTTCACATTTGTAGGTGGATCATCAGTGTTAGAGCTAAAATTAGCATGTTTAAAGTGATTTTCATGCTTCCAGTGGCCCTAAACACAAGATTTATGGAATGGTTAAAAGTGCATGAAAATGGCCAATTTACTCACTCTGAGTTCTCAAAAAGGGTTTCTTCACCCCGGGAAGTTAATTAAATACCATTTGGAGGCATTTAATGTTCGAGCAAAAACGGCTGATTTTCGACAAAAGAGATAACACCCCCCCATTACGTCATGCTTCAGAAATGTGGAAAATGGCCTGTTTTCAAATGTTTTATTTTTGAACGTCAGTTCACATTTGTAGGTGGATCATCAGTGTTAGAGCTAAAATTAGCATGTTTAAAGTGATTTTCATGCTTCCAGGGGCTCTGGAAGTGAATTAAATACTATTTGGAGGCATTTAATGTTTGAGCAAAAACGGCTGATTTTCGACAAAAGAGATAACACCCCCCCCATTACGTCATCCTTCAGAAATGTGGAAAATGGTCCGTTTTCAAATGTTTTATTTTTGAACGTCAGTTCACATTTGTAGGTGGATCATCAGTGTTAGAGCTAAAATTAGCATGTTTAAAGTGATTTTCATGCTTCCAGGGGCCCTAAACACAAGATTTATGGAATGGTTAAAAGTGCATGAAAATGGCCAATTTACTCACTCTGAGTTCTCAAAAAGGGTTTCTTCACCCCGGGAAGTTAATTAAATACCATTTGGAGGCATTTAATGTTCGAGCAAAAACGGCTGATTTTCGACAAAAGAGATAACACCCCCCCATTACGTCATGCTTCAGAAATGTGGAAAATGGTCCGTTTTCAAATGTTTTATTTTTGAACGTCAGTTCACATTTGTAGGTGGATCATCAGTGTTAGAGCTAAAATTAGTATGTTTAAAGTGATTTTCATGCTTCCAGGGGCTCGGGAAGTTAAAAAAAAACCATTTGGAGGCATTTAATGTTCGAGCAAAAACGGCTGATTTTCGACAAAAGAGATAACACCCCCCATTACGTCATGCTTCAGAAATGTGGAAAATGGTCCGTTTTCAAATGTTTTATTTTTGAACGTCAGTTCACGTTTGTAGGTGGATCATCAGTGTTAGAGCTAAAATTAGCATGTTTAAAGTGATTTTCATGCTTCCAGGGGCTCGGGAAGTTAAATAAATAGCATTTGGAGGCATTTAATGTTCGAGCAAAAACGGCTGATTTTCGACAAAAGAGATAACACCCCCCCCATTACGTCATGCTTCAGAAATGTGGAAAATGGTCCGTTTTCAAATGTTTTATTTTTGAACGTCAGTTCACATTTGTAGGTGGATCATCAGTGTTAGAGCTAAAATTAGCATGTTTAAAGTGATTTTCATGCTTCCAGGGGCCCTAAACACAAGATTTATGGAATGGTTAAAAGTGCATGAAAATGGCCAATTTACTCACTCTGAGTTCTCAAAAAGGGTTTCTTCACCCCAGGAAGTTAATTAAATACCATTTGGAGGCATGTAATGTTCGAGCAAAAACGGCTGATTTTCGACAAAAGAGATAACACCCCCCCATTACGTCATGCTTCAGAAATGTGGAAAATGGTCCGTTTTCAAATGTTTTATTTTTGAACGTCAGTTCACATTTGTAGGTGGATCATCAGTGTTAGAGCTAAAATTAGCATGTTTAAAGTGATTTTCATGCTTCCAGGGGCTCGGGAAGTTAATTAAATACCATTTGGAGGCATTTAATGTTCGAGCAAAAACGGCTGGTTTTCGACAAAAGAGATAACACCCCCCATTACGTCATGCTTAAGAAATGTGGAAAATGGTCCGTTTTCAAATGTTTTATTTTTGAACGTCAGTTAACATTTGTAGGTGGATAATCAGTGTTAGAGCTAAAATTAGCATGTTTAAAGTGATTTTCATGCTTCCAGGGGCCCTAAACACAAGATTTATGGAATGGTTAAAAGTGCATGAAAATGGCCAATTACTCACTCTGAGTTCTCAAAAAGGGTTTCTTCACCCCGGGAAGTTAATTAAATATCATTTGGAGGCATTTAATGTTCGAGCAAAAACAGCTGATTTTCGACAAAAGAGATAACAACCCCCCATTACGTCATGCTTCAGAAATGTGGAAAATGGTCCGTTTTCAAATGTTTTATTTTTGAACGTCAGTTCATATTTGTAGGTGGATCATCAGTGTTAGAGCTAAAATTAGCATGTTTAAAGTGATTTTCATGCTTCCAGGGGCTCTGGAAGTGAATTAAATACTATTTGGAGGCATTTAATGTTTGAGCAAAAACGGCTGATTTTCGACAAAAGAGATAACACCCCCCCCATTACGTCATGCTTCACAAATGTGGAAAATGGTCCGTTTTCAAATGTTTTATTTTTGAACGTCAGTTCACATTTGTAGGTGGATCATCAGAGTTAGAGCTAAAATTAGCATGTTTAAAGTGATTTTCATGCTTCCAGGGGCCCTAAACACAAGATTTATGGAATGGTTAAAAGTGCATGAAAATGGCCAATTTACTCACTCTGAGTTCTCAAAAAGGGTTTCTTCACCCCCGGAAGTTAATTAAATACCATTTGGAGGCATTTAATGTTCGAGCAAAAACGGCTGATTTTCGACAAAAGAGATAACACCCCCCCATTACGTCATGCTTCAGAAATGTGGAAAATGGTCCGTTTTCAAATGTTTTATTTTTGAACGTCAGTTCACATTTGTAGGTGGATCATCAGTGTTAGAGCTAAAATTAGCATGTTTAAAGTGATTTTCATGCTTCCAGGGGCCCTAAACACAAGATTTATGGAATGGTTAAAAGTGCATGAAAATGGCCAATTTACTCACTCTGAGTTCTCAAAAAGGGTTTCTTCACCCCAGGAAGTTAATTAAATACCATTTGGAGGCATGTAATGTTCGAGCAAAAACGGCTGATTTTCGACAAAAGAGATAACACCCCCCCATTACGTCATGCTTCAGAATTGTGGAAAATGGTCCGTTTTCAAATGTTTTATTTTTGAACGTCAGTTCACATTTGTAGGTGGATCATCAGTGTTAGAGCTAAAATTAGCATGTTTAAAGTGATTTTCATGCTTCCAGGGGCTCGGGAAGTTAATTAAATACCATTTGGAGGCATTTAATGTTCGAGCAAAAACGGCTGGTTTTCGACAAAAGAGATAACACCCCCCATTACGTCATGCTTAAGAAATGTGGAAAATGGTCCGTTTTCAAATGTTTTATTTTTGAACGTCAGTTAACATTTGTAGGTGGATAATCAGTGTTAGAGCTAAAATTAGCATGTTTAAAGTGATTTTCATGCTTCCAGGGGCCCTAAACACAAGATTTATGGAATGGTTAAAAGTGCATGAAAATGGCCAATTACTCACTCTGAGTTCTCAAAAAGGGTTTCTTCACCCCGGGAAGTTAATTAAATATCATTTGGAGGCATTTAATGTTCGAGCAAAAACAGCTGATTTTCGACAAAAGAGATAACAACCCCCCATTACGTCATGCTTCAGAAATGTGGAAAATGGTCCGTTTTCAAATGTTTTATTTTTGAACGTCAGTTCATATTTGTAGGTGGATCATCAGTGTTAGAGCTAAAATTAGCATGTTTAAAGTGATTTTCATGCTTCCAGGGGCTCTGGAAGTGAATTAAATACTATTTGGAGGCATTTAATGTTTGAGCAAAAACGGCTGATTTTCGACAAAAGAGATAACACCCCCCCCATTACGTCATGCTTCACAAATGTGGAAAATGGTCCGTTTTCAAATGTTTTATTTTTGAACGTCAGTTCACATTTGTAGGTGGATCATCAGAGTTAGAGCTAAAATTAGCATGTTTAAAGTGATTTTCATGCTTCCAGGGGCCCTAAACACAAGATTTATGGAATGGTTAAAAGTGCATGAAAATGGCCAATTTACTCACTCTGAGTTCTCAAAAAGGGTTTCTTCACCCCGGGAAGTTAATTAAATACCATTTGGAGGCATTTAATGTTCGAGCAAAAACGGCTGATTTTCGACAAAAGAGATAACACCCCCCCATTACGTCATGCTTCAGAAATGTGGAAAATGGCCTGTTTTCAAATGTTTTATTTTTGAACGTCAGTTCACATTTGTAGGTGGATCATCAGTGTTAGAGCTAAAATTAGCATGTTTAAAGTGATTTTCATGCTTCCAGGGGCTCTGGAAGTGAATTAAATACTATTTGGAGGCATTTAATGTTTGAGCAAAAACGGCTGATTTTCGACAAAAGAGATAACACCCCCCCCATTACGTCATGCTTCAGAAATGTGGAAAATGGTCCGTTTTCAAATGTTTTATTTTTGAACGTCAGTTCACATTTGTAGGTGGATCATCAGTGTTAGAGCTAAAATTAGCATGTTTAAAGTGATTTTCATGCTTCCAGGGGCCCTAAACACAAGATTTATGGAATGGTTAAAAGTGCATGAAAATGGCCAATTTACTCACTCTGAGTTCTCAAAAAGGGTTTCTTCACCCAGGGAAGTTAATTAAATACCATTTGGAGGCATTTAATGTTCGAGCAAAAACGGCTGATTTTCGACAAAAGAGATAACACCCCCCATTACGTCATGCTTCAGAAATGTGGAAAATGGTCCGTTTTCAAATGTTTTATTTTTGAACGTCAGTTCACGTTTGTAGGTGGATCATCAGTGTTAGAGCTAAAATTAGCATGTTTAAAGTGATTTTCATGCTTCCAGGGGCTCGGGAAGTTAAATAAATACCATTTGGAGGCATTTAATGTTCGAGCAAAAACGGCTGATTTTCGACAAAAGAGATAACTCCCCCCCATTACGTCATGCTTCAGAAATGTGGAAAATGGTCCGTTTTCAAATGTTTTATTTTTGAACGTCAGTTCACATTTGTAGGTGGATCATCAGTGTTAGAGCTCAAATTAGCATGTTTAAAGTGATTTTCATGCTTCCAGGGGCTCGGGAAGTGAATTAAATACTATTTGGAGGCATTTAATGTTCAAGCAAAAACGGCTGATTTTCGACAAAAGAGATAACACCCCCCCATTACGTCATGCTTCAGAAATGTGGAAAATGGTCCGTTTTCAAATGTTTTATTTTTGAACGTCAGTTCACATTTGTAGGTGGATCATCAGTGTTAGAGCTAAAATTAGCATGTTTAAAGTGATTTTCATGCTTCCAGGAGCTCGGGAAGTTAATTAAATACCATTTGGAGGCATTTAATGTTCGAGCAAAAATGGCTGATTTTCGACAAAAGAGATAACACCCCCCCATTACGTCATGCTTCAGAAATGTGGAAAATGGTCCGTTTTCAAATGTTTTATTTTTGAACGTCAGTTCACATTCGTAGGTGGATCATCAGTGTTAGAGCTAACATTGGCATGTTTAAAGTGATTTTCATGCTTCCAGGGGCCCTAAACACAAGATTTATGGAATGGTTAAAAGTGCATGAAAATGGCCAATTTACTCACTCTGAGTTCTCAATAAGGGTTTCTTCACCCCGGGAAGTTAATTAAATACCATTTGGAGGCATTTAATGTTCGAGCAAAAACGGCTTATTTTTCGACAAAAGAGATAACACCCCCCCATTACGTCATGCTTCAGAAATGTGGAAAATGGTCCGTTTTCAAATGTTTTATTTTTGAACATCAGTTCACATTTGTAGGTGGATCATCAGTGTGAGAGCTAAAATTAGCATGTTTAAAGTGATTTTCATGCTTCCAAGGGCTCGGGAAGTTAATTAAATACCATTTGGAGGCATTTAATGTTCGAGCAAAAACGGCTGATTTTCGACAAAAGAGATAACACCCCCCATTACGTCATGCTTCAGAAATGTGGAAAATGGTCCGTTTTCAAATGTTTTATTTTTGAACGTCAGTTCACATTTGTAGGTGGATCATCAGTGTTAGAGCTAAAATTAGCATGTTTAAAGTGATTTTCATGCTTCCAGGGGCTCGGGAAGTTAATTAAATACCATTTGGAGGCATTTAATGTTCGAGCAAAAACGGCTGGTTTTCGACAAAAGAGATAACACCCCCCATTACGTCATGCTTAAGAAATGTGGAAAATGGTCCGTTTTCAAATGTTTTATTTTTGAACGTCAGTTAACATTTGTAGGTGGATAATCAGTGTTAGAGCTAAAATTAGCATGTTTAAAGTGATTTTCATGCTTCCAGGGGCCCTAAACACAAGATTTATGGAATGGTTAAAAGTGCATGAAAATGGCCAATTTACTCACTCTGAGTTCTCAAAAAGGGTTTCTTCACCCCAGGAAGTTAATTAAATACCATTTGGAGGCATGTAATGTTCGAGCAAAAACGGCTGATTTTCGACAAAAGAGATAACACCCCCCCATTACGTCATGCTTCAGAAATGTGGAAAATGGTCCGTTTTCAAATGTTTTATTTTTGAACGTCAGTTCACATTTGTAGGTGGATCATCAGTGTTAGAGCTAAAATTAGCATGTTTAAAGTGATTTTCATGCTTCCAGGGGCTCTGGAAGTGAATTAAATACTATTTGGAGGCATTTAATGTTTGAGCAAAAACGGCTGATTTTCGACAAAAGAGATAACACCCCCCCCATTACGTCATGCTTCAGAAATGTGGAAAATGTTCCGTTTTCAAATGTTTTATTTTTGAACGTCAGTTCACATTTGTAGGTGGATCATCAGTGTTAGAGCTAAAATTAGCATGTTTAAAGTGATTTTCATGCTTCCAGGGGCCCTAAACACAAGATTTACGGAATGGTTAAAAGTGCATGAAAATGGCCAATTTACTAACTCTGAGTTCTCAAAAAGGGTTTCTTCACCCCGGGAAGTTAATTAAATACCATTTGGAGGCATTTAATGTTCAAGCAAAAACGGCTGATTTTCGACAAAAGAGATAACACCCCCCCATTACGTCATGCTTCAGAAATGTGGAAAATGGTCCGTTTTCAAATGTTTTATTTTTGAACGTCAGTTCTCATTTGTAGGTGGATCATCAGTGTTAGAGCTAAAATTAGCATGTTTAAAGTGATTTTCATGCTTCCAGGGGCTCGGGAAGTTAAATAAATACCATTTGGAGGCATTTAATGTTCGCGCAAAAACGGCAGATTTTCGACAAAAGAGATAACACCCCCCCCCATTACGTCATGCTTCACAAATGTGGAAAATGGTCCGTTTTCAAATGTTTTATTTTTGAACGTCAGTTCACATTTGTAGGTGGATCATCAGTGTTAGAGCTAAAATTAGCATGTTTAAAGTGATTTTCATGCTTCAGGGGCCCTAAACACAAGATTTATGGAATGGTTAAAAGTGCATGAAAATGGCCAATTTACTCACTCTGAGTTCTCATAAAGGGTTTCTTCACCCCCGGAAGTTAATTAAATACCATTTGGAGGCATTTAATGTTCGAGCAAAAACGGCTGATTTTCGACAAAAGAGATAACACCCCCCCATTACGTCATGCTTCAGAAATGTGGAAAATGGTCCGTTTTCAAATGTTTTATTTTTGAACGTCAGTTCACATTTGTAGGTGGATCATAAGTGTTAGAGCTAAAATTAGCATGTTTAAAGTGATTTTCATGCTTCCAGGGGCCCTAAACACAAGATTTATGGAATGGTTAAAAGTGCATGAAAATGGCCAATTTACTCACTCTGAGTTCTCAAAAAGGGTTTCTTCACCCCGGGAAGTTAATTAAATACCATTTGGAGGCATTTAATGTTCGAGCAAAAACGGCTGATTTTCGACAAAAGAGATAACACCCCCCATTACGTCATGCTTAAGAAATGTGGAAAATGGTCTGTTTTCAAATGTTTTATTTTTGAACGTCAGTTAACATTTGTAGGTGGATAATCAGTGTTAGAGCTAAAATTAGCATGTTTAAAGTGATTTTCATGCTTCCAGGGGCCCTAAACACAAGATTTATGGAATGGTTAAAAGTGCATGAAAATGGCCAATTACTCACTCTGAGTTCTCAAAAAGGGTTTCTTCACCCCGGGAAGTTAATTAAATATCATTTGGAGGCATTTAATGTTCGAGCAAAAACAGCTGATTTTCGACAAAAGAGATAACAACCCCCCATTACGTCATGCTTCAGAAATGTGGAAAATGGTCCGTTTTCAAATGTTTTATTTTTGAACGTCAGTTCATATTTGTAGGTGGATCATCAGTGTTAGAGCTAAAATTAGCATGTTTAAAGTGATTTTCATGCTTCCAGGAGCTCTGGAAGTGAATTAAATACTATTTGGAGGCATTTAATGTTTGAGCAAAAACGGCTGATTTTCGACAAAAGAGATAACACCCCCCCCATTACGTCATGCTTCACAAATGTGGAAAATGGTCCGTTTTCAAATGTTTTATTTTTGAACGTCAGTTCACATTTGTAGGTGGATCATCAGAGTTAGAGCTAAAATTAGCATGTTTAAAGTGATTTTCATGCTTCCAGGGGCCCTAAACACAAGATTTATGGAATGGTTAAAAGTGCATGAAAATGGCCAATTTACTCACTCTGAGTTCTCAAAAAGGGTTTCTTCACCCCCGGAAGTTAATTAAATACCATTTGGAGGCATTTAATGTTCGAGCAAAAACGGCTGATTTTCGACAAAAGAGATAACACCCCCCCATTACGTCATGCTTCAGAAATGTGGAAAATGGTCCGTTTTCAAATGTTTTATTTTTGAACGTCAGTTCACATTTGTAGGTGGATCATCAGTGTTAGAGCTAAAATTAGCATGTTTAAAGTGATTTTCATGCTTCCAGGGGCCCGAAACACAAGATTTATGGAATGGTTAAAAGTGCATGAAAATGGCCAATTTACTCACTCTGAGTTCTCAAAAAGGGTTTCTTCACCCCGGGAAGTTAATTAAATACCATTTGGAGGCATTTAATGTTCGAGCAAAAACGGCTGATTTTCGACAAAAGAGATAACACCCCCCCATTACGTCATGCTTCAGAAATGTGGAAAATGGCCTGTTTTCAAATGTTTTATTTTTGAACGTCAGTTCACATTTGTAGGTGGATCATCAGTGTTAGAGCTAAAATTAGCATGTTTAAAGTGATTTTCATGCTTCCAGGGGCTCTGGAAGTGAATTAAATACTATTTGGAGGCATTTAATGTTTGAGCAAAAACGGCTGATTTTCGACAAAAGAGATAACACCCCCCCCATTACGTCATGCTTCAGAAATGTGGAAAATGGTCCGTTTTCAAATGTTTTATTTTTGAACGTCAGTTCACATTTGTAGGTGGATCATCAGTGTTAGAGCTAAAATTAGCATGTTTAAAGTGATTTTCATGCTTCCAGGGGCCCTAAACACAAGATTTATGGAATGGTTAAAAGTGCATGAAAATGGCCAATTTACTCACTCTGAGTTCTCAAAAAGGGTTTCTTCACCCAGGGAAGTTAATTAAATACCATTTGGAGGCATTTAATGTTCGAGCAAAAACGGCTGATTTTCGACAAAAGAGATAACACCCCCCCATTACGTCATGCTTCAGAAATGTGGAAAATGGTCCGTTTTCAAATGTTTTATTTTTGAACGTCAGTTCACATTTGTAGGTGGATCATCAGTGTTAGAGCTAAAATTAGTATGTTTAAAGTGATTTTCATGCTTCCAGGGGCTCGGGAAGTTAAAAAAAAACCATTTGGAGGCATTTAATGTTCGAGCAAAAACGGCTGATTTTCGACAAAAGAGATAACACCCCCCATTACGTCATGCTTCAGAAATGTGGAAAATGGTCCGTTTTCAAATGTTTTATTTTTGAACGTCAGTTCACGTTTGTAGGTGGATCATGAGTGTTAGAGCTAAAATTAGCATGTTTAAAGTGATTTTCATGCTTCCAGGGGCTCGGGAAGTTAAATAAATACCATTTGGAGGCATTTAATGTTCGAGCAAAAACGGCTGATTTTCGACAAAAGAGATAACTCCCCCCCATTACGTCATGCTTCAGAAATGTGGAAAATGGTCCGTTTTCAAATGTTTTATTTTTGAACGTCAGTTCACATTTGTAGGTGGATCATCAGTGTTAGAGCTCAAATTAGCATGTTTAAAGTGATTTTCATGCTTCCAGGGGCTCGGGAAGTGAATTAAATACTATTTGGAGGCATTTAATGTTCAAGCAAAAACGGCTGATTTTCGACAAAAGAGATAACACCCCCCCATTACGTCATGCTTCAGAAATGTGGAAAATGGTCCGTTTTCAAATGTTTTATTTTTGAACGTCAGTTCACATTTGTAGGTGGATCATCAGTGTTAGAGCTAAAATTAGCATGTTTAAAGTGATTTTCATGCTTCCAGGAGCTCGGGAAGTTAATTAAATACCATTTGGAGGCATTTAATGTTCGAGCAAAAATGGCTGATTTTCGACAAAAGAGATAACACCCCCCCATTACGTCATGCTTCAGAAATGTGGAAAATGGTCCGTTTTCAAATGTTTTATTTTTGAACGTCAGTTCACATTCGTAGGTGGATCATCAGTGTTAGAGCTAACATTGGCATGTTTAAAGTGATTTTCATGCTTCCAGGGGCCCTAAACACAAGATTTATGGAATGGTTAAAAGTGCATGAAAATGGCCAATTTACTCACTCTGAGTTCTCAATAAGGGTTTCTTCACCCCGGGAAGTTAATTAAATACCATTTGGAGGCATTTAATGTTCGAGCAAAAACGGCTTATTTTTCGACAAAAGAGATAACACCCCCCCATTACGTCATGCTTCAGAAATGTGGAAAATGGTCCGTTTTCAAATGTTTTATTTTTGAACATCAGTTCACATTTGTAGGTGGATCATCAGTGTGAGAGCTAAAATTAGCATGTTTAAAGTGATTTTCATGCTTCCAAGGGCTCGGGAAGTTAATTAAATACCATTTGGAGGCATTTAATGTTCGAGCAAAACGGCTGATTTTCGACAAAAGAGATAACACCCCCCCATTACGTCATGCTTCAGAAATGTGGAAAATGGTCCGTTTTCAAATGTTTTATTTTTGAACGTCAGTTCACATTTGTAGGTGGATCATCAGTGTTAGAGCTAAAATTAGCATGTTTAAAGTGATTTTCATGCTTCCAGGGGCTCGGGAAGTTAATTAAATACCATTTGGAGGCATTTAATGTTCGAGCAAAAACGGCTGGTTTTCGACAAAAGAGATAACACCCCCCATTACGTCATGCTTAAGAAATGTGGAAAATGGTCCGTTTTCAAATGTTTTATTTTTGAACGTCAGTTAACATTTGTAGGTGGATAATCAGTGTTAGAGCTAAAATTAGCATGTTTAAAGTGATTTTCATGCTTCCAGGGGCCCTAAACACAAGATTTATGGAATGGTTAAAAGTGCATGAAAATGGCCAATTACTCACTCTGAGTTCTCAAAAAGGGTTTCTTCACCCCGGGAAGTTAATTAAATACCATTTGGAGGCATTTAATGTTCGAGCAAAAACAGCTGATTTTCGACAAAAGAGATAACAACCCCCCATTACGTCATGCTTCAGAAATGTGGAAAATGGTCCGTTTTCAAATGTTTTATTTTTGAACGTCAGTTCACATTTGTAGGTGGATCATCAGTGTTAGAGCTAAAATTAGCATGTTTAAAGTGATTTTCATGCTTCCAGGGGCTCTGGAAGTGAATTAAATACTATTTGGAGGCATTTAATGTTTGAGCAAAAACGGCTGATTTTCGACAAAAGAGATAACACCCCCCCCATTACGTCATGCTTCAGAAATGTGGAAAATGGTCCGTTTTCAAATGTTTTATTTTTGAACGTCAGTTCACATTTGTAGGTGGATCATCAGTGTTAGAGCTAAAATTAGCATGTTTAAAGTGATTTTCATGCTTCCAGGGGCCCTAAACACAAGATTTATGGAATGGTTAAAAGTGCATGAAAATGGCCAATTTACTCACTCTGAGTTCTCAAAAAGGGTTTCTTCACCCAGGGAAGTTAATTAAATACCATTTGGAGGCATTTAATGTTCGAGCAAAAACGGCTGATTTTCGACAAAAGAGATAACACCCCCCCATTACGTCATGCTTCAGAAATGTGGAAAATGGTCCGTTTTCAAATGTTTTATTTTTGAACATCAGTTCACATTTGTAGGTGGATCATC
Source organism: Lissotriton vulgaris (assembly GCF_964263255.1). Taxonomy (NCBI): domain Eukaryota; kingdom Metazoa; phylum Chordata; class Amphibia; order Caudata; family Salamandridae; genus Lissotriton; species Lissotriton vulgaris. Next base: position 168,987 of record NW_028255129.1, read on the forward strand.
AGTGTGAGAGCTAAAATTAGCATGTTTAAAGTGATTTTCATGCTTCCAAGGGCTCGGGAAGTTAATTAAATACCATTTGGAGGCATTTAATGTTCGAGCAAAAACGGCTGATTTTCGACAAAAGAGATAACACCCCCCATTACGTCATGCTTCAGAAATGTGGAAAATGGTCCGTTTTCAAATGTTTTATTTTTGAACGTCAGTTCACATTTGTAGGTGGATCATCAGTGTTAGAGCTAAAATTAGCATGTTTAAAGTGATTTTCATGCTTCCAGGGGCTCGGGAAGTTAATTAAATACCATTTGGAGGCATTTAATGTTCGAGCAAAAACGGCTGGTTTTCGACAAAAGAGATAACACCCCCCATTACGTCATGCTTAAGAAATGTGGAAAATGGTCCGTTTTCAAATGTTTTATTTTTGAACGTCAGTTAACATTTGTAGGTGGATAATCAGTGTTAGAGCTAAAATTAGCATGTTTAAAGTGATTTTCATGCTTCCAGGGGCCCTAAACACAAGATTTATGGAATGGTTAAAAGTGCATGAAAATGGCCAATTACTCACTCTGAGTTCTCAAAAAGGGTTTCTTCACCCCGGGAAGTTAATTAAATACCATTTGGAGGCATTTAATGTTCGAGCAAAAACAGCTGATTTTCGACAAAAGAGATAACAACCCCCCATTACGTCATGCTTCAGAAATGTGGAAAATGGTCCGTTTTCAAATGTTTTATTTTTGAACGTCAGTTCACATTTGTAGGTGGATCATCAGTGTTAGAGCTAAAATTAGCATGTTTAAAGTGATTTTCATGCTTCCAGGGGCTCTGGAAGTGAATTAAATACTATTTGGAGGCATTTAATGTTTGAGCAAAAACGGCTGATTTTCGACAAAAGAGATAACACCCCCCCCATTACGTCATGCTTCAGAAATGTGGAAAATGGTCCGTTTTCAAATGTTTTATTTGTGAACGTCAGTTCACATTTGTAGGTGGATCATCAGTGTTAGAGCTAAAATTAGCATGTTTAAAGTGATTTTCATGCTTCCAGGGGCCCTAAACACAAGATTTATGGAATGGTTAAAAGTGCATGAAAATGGCCAATTTACTAACTCTGAGTTCTCAAAAAGGGTTTCTTCACCCCGGGAAGTTAATTAAATACCATTTGGAGGCATTTAATGTTCAAGCAAAAACGGCTGATTTTCGACAAAAGAGATAACACCCCCCCATTACGTCATGCTTCAGAAATGTGGAAAATGGTCCGTTTTCAAATGTTTTATTTTTGAACGTCAGTTCTCATTTGTAGGTGGATCATCAGTGTTAGAGCTAAAATTAGCATGTTTAAAGTGATTTTCATGCTTCCAGGGGCTCGGGAAGTTAAATAAATACCATTTGGAGGCATTTAATGTTCGAGCAAAAACGGCTGATTTTCGACAAAAGAGATAACACCCCCCCCATTACGTCATGCTTCACAAATGTGGAAAATGGTCCGTTTTCAAATGTTTTATTTTTGAACGTCAGTTCACATTTGTAGGTGGATCATCAGTGTTAGAGCTAAAATTAGCATGTTTAAAGTGATTTTCATGCTTCAGGGGCCCTAAACACAAGATTTATGGAATGGTTAAAAGTGCATGAAAATGGCCAATTTACTCACTCTGAGTTCTCATAAAGGGTTTCTTCACCCCCGGAAGTTAATTAAATACCATTTGGAGGCATTTAATGTTCGAGCAAAAACGGCTGATTTTCGACAAAAGAGATAACACCCCCCCATTACGTCATGCTTCAGAAATGTGGAAAATGGTCCGTTTTCAAATGTTTTATTTTTGAACGTCAGTTCACATTTGTAGGTGGATCATAAGTGTTAGAGCTAAAATTAGCATGTTTAAAGTGATTTTCATGCTTCCAGGGGCCCTAAACACAAGATTTATGGAATGGTTAAAAGTGCATGAAAATGGCCAATTTACTCACTCTGAGTTCTCAAAAAGGGTTTCTTCACCCCGGGAAGTTAATTAAATACCATTTGGAGGCATTTAATGTTCGAGCAAAAACGGCTGATTTTCGACAAAAGAGATAACACCCCCCATTACGTCATGCTTAAGAAATGTGGAAAATGGTCCGTTTTCAAATGTTTTATTTTTGAACGTCAGTTAACATTTGTAGGTGGATAATCAGTGTTAGAGCTAAAATTAGCATGTTTAAAGTGATTTTCATGCTTCCAGGGGCCCTAAACACAAGATTTATGGAATGGTTAAAAGTGCATGAAAATGGCCAATTACTCACTCTGAGTTCTCAAAAAGGGTTTCTTCACCCCGGGAAGTTAATTAAATATCATTTGGAGGCATTTAATGTTCGAGCAAAAACAGCTGATTTTCGACAAAAGAGATAACAACCCCCCATTACGTCATGCTTCAGAAATGTGGAAAATGGTCCGTTTTCAAATGTTTTATTTTTGAACGTCAGTTCATATTTGTAGGTGGATCATCAGTGTTAGAGCTAAAATTAGCATGTTTAAAGTGATTTTCATGCTTCCAGGGGCTCTGGAAGTGAATTAAATACTATTTGGAGGCATTTAATGTTTGAGCAAAAACGGCTGATTTTCGACAAAAGAGATAACACCCCCCCCATTACGTCATGCTTCACAAATGTGGAAAATGGTCCGTTTTCAAATGTTTTATTTTTGAACGTCAGTTCACATTTGTAGGTGGATCATCAGAGTTAGAGCTAAAATTAGCATGTTTAAAGTGATTTTCATGCTTCCAGGGGCCCTAAACACAAGATTTATGGAATGGTTAAAAGTGCATGAAAATGGCCAATTTACTCACTCTGAGTTCTCAAAAAGGGTTTCTTCACCCCCGGAAGTTAATTAAATACCATTTGGAGGCATTTAATGTTCGAGCAAAAACGGCTGATTTTCGACAAAAGAGATAACACCCCCCCATTACGTCATGCTTCAGAAATGTGGAAAATGGTCCGTTTTCAAATGTTTTATTTTTGAACGTCAGTTCACATTTGTAGGTGGATCATCAGTGTTAGAGCTAAAATTAGCATGTTTAAAGTGATTTTCATGCTTCCAGGGGCCCTAAACACAAGATTTATGGAATGGGTAAAAGTGCATGAAAATGGCCAATTTACTCACTCTGAGTTCTCAAAAAGGGTTTCTTCACCCCGGGAAGTTAATTAAATACCATTTGGAGGCATTTAATGTTCGAGCAAAAACGGCTGATTTTCGACAAAAGAGATAACACCCCCCCATTACGTCATGCTTCAGAAATGTGGAAAATGGCCTGTTTTCAAATGTTTTATTTTTGAACGTCAGTTCACATTTGTAGGTGGATCATCAGTGTTAGAGCTAAAATTAGCATGTTTAAAGTGATTTTCATGCTTCCAGGGGCTCTGGAAGTGAATTAAATACTATTTGGAGGCATTTAATGTTTGAGCAAAAACGGCTGATTTTCGACAAAAAAGATAACACCCCCCCCATTACGTCATGCTTCAGAAATGTGGAAAATGGTCCGTTTTCAAATGTTTTATTTTTGAACGTCAGTTCACATTTGTAGGTGGATCATCAGTGTTAGAGCTAAAATTAGCATGTTTAAAGTGATTTTCATGCTTCCAGGGGCCCTAAACACAAGATTTATGGAATGGTTAAAAGTGCATGAAAATGGCCAATTTACTCACTCTGAGTTCTCAAAAAGGGTTTCTTCACCCAGGGAAGTTAATTAAATACCATTTGGAGGCATTTAATGTTCGAGCAAAAACGGCTGATTTTCGACAAAAGAGATAACACCCCCCCATTACGTCATGCTTCAGAAATGTGGAAAATGGTCCGTTTTCAAATGTTTTATTTTTGAACGTCAGTTCACATTTGTAGGTGGATCATCAGTGTTAGAGCTAAAATTAGTATGTTTAAAGTGATTTTCATGCTTCCAGGGGCTCGGGAAGTTAAAAAAAAACCATTTGGAGGCATTTAATGTTCGAGCAAAAACGGCTGATTTTCGACAAAAGAGATAACACCCCCCATTACGTCATGCTTCAGAAATGTGGAAAATGGTCCGTTTTCAAATGTTTTATTTTTGAACGTCAGTTCACGTTTGTAGGTGGATCATCAGTGTTAGAGCTAAAATTAGCATGTTTAAAGTGATTTTCATGCATCCAGGGGCTCGGGAAGTTAAATAAATACCATTTGGAGGCATTTAATGTTCGAGCAAAAACGGCTGATTTTCGACAAAAGAGATAACTCCCCCCCATTACGTCATGCTTCAGAAATGTGGAAAATGGTCCGTTTTCAAATGTTTTATTTTTGAACGTCAGTTCACATTTGTAGGTGGATCATCAGTGTTAGAGCTCAAATTAGCATGTTTAAAGTGATTTTCATGCTTCCAGGGGCTCGGGAAGTGAATTAAATACTATTTGGAGGCATTTAATGTTCAAGCAAAAACGGCTGATTTTCGACAAAAGAGATAACACCCCCCCATTACGTCATGCTTCAGAAATGTGGAAAATGGTCCGTTTTCAAATGTTTTATTTTTGAACGTCAGTTCACATTTGTAGGTGGATCATCAGTGTTAGAGCTAAAATTAGCATGTTTAAAGTGATTTTCATGCTTCCAGGAGCTCGGGAAGTTAATTAAATACCATTTGGAGGCATTTAATGTTCGAGCAAAAATGGCTGATTTTCGACAAAAGAGATAACACCCCCCCATTACGTCATGCTTCAGAAATGTGGAAAATGGTCCGTTTTCAAATGTTTTATTTTTGAACGTCAGTTCACATTCGTAGGTGGATCATCAGTGTTAGAGCTAACATTGGCATGTTTAAAGTGATTTTCATGCTTCCAGGGGCCCTAAACACAAGATTTATGGAATGGTTAAAAGTGCATGAAAATGGCCAATTTACTCACTCTGAGTTCTCAATAAGGGTTTCTTCACCCCGGGAAGTTAATTAAATACCATTTGGAGGCATTTAATGTTCGAGCAAAAACGGCTTATTTTTCGACAAAAGAGATAACACCCCCCCATTACGTCATGCTTCAGAAATGTGGAAAATGGTCCGTTTTCAAATGTTTTATTTTTGAACATCAGTTCACATTTGTAGGTGGATCATCAGTGTGAGAGCTAAAATTAGCATGTTTAAAGTGATTTTCATGCTTCCAAGGGCTCGGGAAGTTAATTAAATACCATTTGGAGGCATTTAATGTTCGAGCAAAAACGGCTGATTTTCGACAAAAGAGATAACACCCCCCCCATTACGTCATGCTTCAGAAATGTGGAAAATGGTCCGTTTTCAAATGTTTTATTTTTGAACGTCAGTTCACATTTGTAGGTGGATCATCAGTGTTAGAGCTAAAATTAGCATGTTTAAAGTGATTTTCATGCTTCCAGGGGCTCGGGAAGTTAATTAAATACCATTTGGAGGCATTTAATGTTCGAGCAAAAACGGCTGGTTTTCGACAAAAGAGATAACACCCCCCATTACGTCATGCTTAAGAAATGTGGAAAATGGTCCGTTTTCAAATGTTTTATTTTTGAACGTCAGTTAACATTTGTAGGTGGATAATCAGTGTTAGAGCTAAAATTAGCATGTTTAAAGTGATTTTCATGCTTCCAGGGGCCCTAAACACAAGATTTATGGAATGGTTAAAAGTGCATGAAAATGGCCAATTACTCACTCTGAGTTCTCAAAAAGGGTTTCTTCACCCCGGGAAGTTAATTAAATACCATTTGGAGGCATTTAATGTTCGAGCAAAAACAGCTGATTTTCGACAAAAGAGATAACAACCCCCCATTACGTCATGCTTCAGAAATGTGGAAAATGGTCCGTTTTCAAATGTTTTATTTTTGAACGTCAGTTCACATTTGTAGGTGGATCATCAGTGTTAGAGCTAAAATTAGCATGTTTAAAGTGATTTTCATGCTTCCAGGGGCTCTGGAAGTGAATTAAATACTATTTGGAGGCATTTAATGTTTGAGCAAAAACGGCTGATTTTCGACAAAAGAGATAACACCCCCCCCATTACGTCATGCTTCAGAAATGTGGAAAATGGTCCGTTTTCAAATGTTTTATTTTTGAACGTCAGTTCACATTTGTAGGTGGATCATCAGTGTTAGAGCTAAAATTAGCATGTTTAAAGTGATTTTCATGCTTCCAGGGGCCCTAAACACAAGATTTATGGAATGGTTAAAAGTGCATGAAAATGGCCAATTTACTCACTCTGAGTTCTCAAAAAGGGTTTCTTCACCCAGGGAAGTTAATTAAATACCATTTGGAGGCATTTAATGTTCGAGCAAAAACGGCTGATTTTCGACAAAAGAGATAACACCCCCCCATTACGTCATGCTTCAGAAATGTGGAAAATGGTCCGTTTTCAAATGTTTTATTTTTGAACGTCAGTTCACATTTGTAGGTGGATCATCAGTGTTAGAGCTAAAATTAGTATGTTTAAAGTGATTTTCATGCTTCCAGGGGCTCGGGAAGTTAAAAAAAAAAACATTTGGAGGCATTTAATGTTCGAGCAAAAACGGCTGATTTTCGACAAAAGAGATAACACCCCCCATTACGTCATGCTTCAGAAATGTGGAAAATGGTCCGTTTTCAAATGTTTTATTTTTGAACGTCAGTTCACATTTGTAGGTGGATCATCAGTGTTAGAGCTAAAATTAGCATGTTTAAAGTGATTTTCATGCTTCCAGGGGCCCTAAACACAAGATTTATGGAATGGTTAAAAGTGCATGAAAATGGCCAATTTACTCACTCTGAGTTCTCAAAAAGGGTTTCTTCACCCCGGGAAGTTAATTAAATACCATTTGGAGGCATTTAATGTTCGAGCAAAAACGGCTGATTTTCGACAAAAGAGATAACACCCCCCCATTACGTCATGCTTCAGAAATGTGGAAAATGGTCCGTTTTCAAATGTTTTATTTTTAAACGTCAGTTCACATTTGTAGGTGGATCATCAGTGTTAGAGCTAAAATTAGCATGTTTAAAGTGATTTTCATGCTTCCAGGGGCTCTGGAAGTGAATTAAATACTATTTGGAGGCATTTAATGTTTGAAAAAAACGGCTGATTTTCGACAAAAGAGATAACACCCCCCCCCATTACGTCATGCTTCAGAAATGTGGAAAATGGTCCGTTTTCAAATGTTTTATTTTTGAACGTCAGTTCACATTTGTAGGTGGATCATCAGTGTTAGAGCTAAAATTAGCATGTTTAAAGTGATTTTCATGCTTCCAGGGGCCCTAAACACAAGATTTATGGAATGGTTAAAAGTGCATGAAAATGGCCAATTTACTCACTCTGAGTTCTCAAAAAGGGTTTCTTCACCCAGGGAAGTTAATTAAATACCATTTGGAGGCATTTAATGTTCGAGCAAAAACGGCTGATTTTCGACAAAAGAGATAACACCCCCCCATTACGTCATGCTTCAGAAATGTGGAAAATGGTCCGTTTTCAAATGTTTTATTTTTGAACGTCAGTTCACATTTGTAGGTGGATCATCAGTGTTAGAGCTAAAATTAGTATGTTTAAAGTGATTTTCATGCTTCCAGGGGCTCGGGAAGTTAAAAAAAAAACATTTGGAGGCATTTAATGTTCGAGCAAAAACGGCTGATTTTCGACAAAAGAGATAACACCCCCCATTACGTCATGGTTCAGAAATGTGGAAAATGGTCCGTTTTCAAATGTTTTATTTTTGAACGTCAGTTCACATTTGTAGGTGGATCATCAGTGTTAGAGCTAAAATTAGCATGTTTAAAGTGATTTTCATGCTTCCAGGGGCTCGGGAAGTTAAATAAATACCATTTGGAGGCATTTAATGTTCGAGCGAAAACGGCTGATTTTCGACAAAAGAGATAACACCTCCCCCATTACGTCATGCTTCAGAAATGTGGAAAATGGTCCGTTTTCAAATGTTTTATTTTTGAACGTCAGTTCACATTTGTAGGTGGATCATCAGTGTTAGAGCTCAAATTAGCATGTTTAAAGTGATTTTCATGCTTCCAGGGGCTCGGGAAGTGAATTAAATACTATTTGGAGGCATTTAATGTTCAAGCAAAAACGGCTGATTTTCGACAAAAGAGATAACACCCCCCCATTACGTCATGCTTCAGAAATGTGGAAAATGGTCCGTTTTCAAATGTTTTATTTTTGAATGTCAGTTCACATTTGTAGGTGGATCATCAGTGTTAGAGCTAAAATTAGCATGTTTAAAGTGATTTTCATGCTTCCAGGAGCTCGGGAAGTTAATTAAATACCATTTGGAGGCATTTAATGTTCGAGCAAAAATGGCTGATTTTCGACAAAAGAGATAACACCCCCCCTTTACGTCATGCTTCAGAAATGTGGAAAATGGTCCGTTTTCAAATGTTTTATTTTTGAACGTCAGTTCACATTTGTAGGTGGATCATCAGTGTTAGAGCTAACATTGGCATGTTTAAAGTGATTTTCATGCTTCCAGGGGCCCTAAACACAAGATTAATGGAATGGTTAAAAGTGCATGAAAATGGCCAATTTACTCACTCTGAGTTCTCAATAAGGGTTTCTTCAACCCGGGAAGTTAATTAAATACCATTTGGAGGCATTTAATGTTCGAGCAAAAACGGCTTATTTTTCGACAAAAGAGATAACACCCCCCCATTACGTCATGCTTCAGAAATGTGGAAAATGGTCCGTTTTCAAATGTTTTATTTTTGAACATCAGTTCACATTTGTAGGTGGATCATCAGTGTGAGAGCTAAAATTAGCATGTTTAAAGTGATTTTCATGCTTCCAAGGGCTCGGGAAGTTAATTAAATACCATTTGGAGGCATTTAATGTTCGAGCAAAAACGGCTGATTTTCGACAAAAGAGATAACACCCCCCCATTACGTCATGCTTCAGAAATGTGGAAAATGGTCCGTTTTCAAATGTTTTATTTTTGAACGTCAGTTCACATTTGTAGGTGGATCATCAGTGTTAGAGCTAAAATTAGCATGTTTAAAGTGATTTCCATGCTTCCAGGGGCCCTAAACACAAGATTTATGGAATGGTTAAAAGTGCATGAAAATGGCCAATTTACTCACTCTGAGTTCTCAAAAAGGGTTTCTTCACCCCAGGAAGTTAATTAAATACCATTTGGAGGCATGTAATGTTCGAGCAAAAACGGCTGATTTTCGACAAAAGAGATAACACCCCCCATTACGTCATGCTTCAGAAATGTGGAAAATGGTCCGTTTTCAAATGTTTTATTTTTGAACGTCAGTTCACATTTGTAGGTGGATCATCAGTGTTAGAGCTAAAATTAGTATGTTTAAAGTGATTTTCATGCTTCCAGGGGCTCGGGAAGTTAAAAAAAAAAACATTTGGAGGCATTTAATGTTCGAGCAAAAACGGCTGATTTTCGACAAAAGAGATAACACCCCCCATTACGTCATGCTTCAGAAATGTGGAAAATGGTCCGTTTTCAAATGTTTTATTTTTGAACGTCAGTTCACATTTGTAGGTGGATCATCAGTGTTAGAGCTAAAATTAGCATGTTTAAAGTGATTTTCATGCTTCCAGGGGCCCTAAACACAAGATTTATGGAATGGTTAAAAGTGCATGAAAATGGCCAATTTACTCACTCTGAGTTCTCAAAAAGGGTTTCTTCACCCCGGGAAGTTAATTAAATACCATTTGGAGGCATTTAATGTTCGAGCAAAAACGGCTGATTTTCGACAAAAGAGATAACACCCCCCCATTACGTCATGCTTCAGAAATGTGGAAAATGGTCCGTTTTCAAATGTTTTATTTTTAAACGTCAGTTCACATTTGTAGGTGGATCATCAGTGTTAGAGCTAAAATTAGCATGTTTAAAGTGATTTTCATGCTTCCAGGGGCTCTGGAAGTGAATTAAATACTATTTGGAGGCATTTAATGTTTGAAAAAAACGGCTGATTTTCGACAAAAGAGATAACACCCCCCCCCATTACGTCATGCTTCAGAAATGTGGAAAATGGTCCGTTTTCAAATGTTTTATTTTTGAACGTCAGTTCACATTTGTAGGTGGATCATCAGTGTTAGAGCTAAAATTAGCATGTTTAAAGTGATTTTCATGCTTCCAGGGGCCCTAAACACAAGATTTATGGAATGGTTAAAAGTGCATGAAAATGGCCAATTTACTCACTCTGAGTTCTCAAAAAGGGTTTCTTCACCCAGGGAAGTTAATTAAATACCATTTGGAGGCATTTAATGTTCGAGCAAAAACGGCTGATTTTCGACAAAAGAGATAACACCCCCCCATTACGTCATGCTTCAGAAATGTGGAAAATGGTCCGTTTTCAAATGTTTTATTTTTGAACGTCAGTTCACATTTGTAGGTGGATCATCAGTGTTAGAGCTAAAATTAGTATGTTTAAAGTGATTTTCATGCTTCCAGGGGCTCGGGAAGTTAAAAAAAAAACATTTGGAGGCATTTAATGTTCGAGCAAAAACGGCTGATTTTCGACAAAAGAGATAACACCCCCCATTACGTCATGGTTCAGAAATGTGGAAAATGGTCCGTTTTCAAATGTTTTATTTTTGAACGTCAGTTCACATTTGTAGGTGGATCATCAGTGTTAGAGCTAAAATTAGCATGTTTAAAGTGATTTTCATGCTTCCAGGGGCTCGGGAAGTTAAATAAATACCATTTGGAGGCATTTAATGTTCGAGCGAAAACGGCTGATTTTCGACAAAAGAGATAACACCTCCCCCATTACGTCATGCTTCAGAAATGTGGAAAATGGTCCGTTTTCAAATGTTTTATTTTTGAACGTCAGTTCACATTTGTAGGTGGATCATCAGTGTTAGAGCTCAAATTAGCATGTTTAAAGTGATTTTCATGCTTCCAGGGGCTCGGGAAGTGAATTAAATACTATTTGGAGGCATTTAATGTTCAAGCAAAAACGGCTGATTTTCGACAAAAGAGATAACACCCCCCCATTACGTCATGCTTCAGAAATGTGGAAAATGGTCCGTTTTCAAATGTTTTATTTTTGAATGTCAGTTCACATTTGTAGGTGGATCATCAGTGTTAGAGCTAAAATTAGCATGTTTAAAGTGATTTTCATGCTTCCAGGAGCTCGGGAAGTTAATTAAATACCATTTGGAGGCATTTAATGTTCGAGCAAAAATGGCTGATTTTCGACAAAAGAGATAACACCCCCCCATTACGTCATGCTTCAGAAATGTGGAAAATGGTCCGTTTTCAAATGTTTTATTTTTGAACGTCAGTTCACATTTGTAGGTGGATCATCAGTGTTAGAGCTAACATTGGCATGTTTAAAGTGATTTTCATGCTTCCAGGGGCCCTAAACACAAGATTAATGGAATGGTTAAAAGTGCATGAAAATGGCCAATTTACTCACTCTGAGTTCTCAATAAGGGTTTCTTCAACCCGGGAAGTTAATTAAATACCATTTGGAGGCATTTAATGTTCGAGCAAAAACGGCTTATTTTTCGACAAAAGAGATAACACCCCCCCATTACGTCATGCTTCAGAAATGTGGAAAATGGTCCGTTTTCAAATGTTTTATTTTTGAACATCAGTTCACATTTGTAGGTGGATCATCAGTGTGAGAGCTAAAATTAGCATGTTTAAAGTGATTTTCATGCTTCCAAGGGCTCGGGAAGTTAATTAAATACCATTTGGAGGCATTTAATGTTCGAGCAAAAACGGCTGATTTTCGACAAAAGAGATAACACCCCCCCATTACGTCATGCTTCAGAAATGTGGAAAATGGTCCGTTTTCAAATGTTTTATTTTTGAACATCAGTTCACATTTGTAGGTGGATCATCAGTGTTAGAGCTAAAATTAGCATGTTTAAAGTGATTTCCATGCTTCCAGGGGCCCTAAACACAAGATTTATGGAATGGTTAAAAGTGCATGAAAATGGCCAATTTACTCACTCTGAGTTCTCAAAAAGGGTTTCTTCACCCCAGGAAGTTAATTAAATACCATTTGGAGGCATGTAATGTTCGAGCAAAAACGGCTGATTTTCGACAAAAGAGATAACACCCCCCATTACGTCATGCTTCAGAAATGTGGAAAATGGTCCGTTTTCAAATGTTTTATTTTTGAACGTCAGTTCACATTTGTAGGTGGATCATCAGTGTTAGAGCTCAAATTAGCATGTTTAAAGTGATTTTCATGCTTCCAGGGGCTCGGGAAGTGAATTAAATACTATTTGGAGGCATTTAATGTTCAAGCAAAAACGGCTGATTTTCGACAAAAGAGATAACACCCCCCCATTACGTCATGCTTCAGAAATGTGGAAAATGGTCCGTTTTCAAATGTTTTATTTTTGAACGTCAGTTCACATTTGTAGGTGGATCATCAGTGTTAGAGCTAAAATTAGCATGTTTAAAGTGATTTTCATGCTTCCAGGAGCTCGGGAAGTTAATTAAATACCATTTGGAGGCATTTAATGTTCGAGCAAAAACGGCTGATTTTCGACAAAAGAGATAACACCCCCCCATTACGTCATGCTTCAGAAATGTGGAAAATGGTCCGTTTTCAAATGTTTTATTTTTGAACGTCAGTTCACATTTGTAGGTGGATCATCAGTGTTAGAGCTAAAATTAGCATGTTTAAAGTGATTTTCATGCTTCCAGGGGCTCGGGAAGTTAATTAAATACCATTTGGAGGCATTTAATGTTCGAGCAAAAACGGCTGGTTTTCGACAAAAGAGATAACACCCCCCATTACGTCATGCTTAAGAAATGTGGAAAATGGTCCGTTTTCAAATGTTTTATTTTTGAACGTCAGTTAACATTTGTAGGTGGATAATCAGTGTTAGAGCTAAAATTAGCATGTTTAAAGTGATTTTCATGCTTCCAGGGGCCCTAAACACAAGATTTATGGAATGGTTAAAAGTGCATGAAAATGGCCAATTACTCACTCTGAGTTCTCAAAAAGGGTTTCTTCACCCCGGGAAGTTAATTAAATACCATTTGGAGGCATTTAATGTTCGAGCAAAAACAGCTGATTTTCGACAAAAGAGATAACAACCCCCCATTACGTCATGCTTCAGAAATGTGGAAAATGGTCCGTTTTCAAATGTTTTATTTTTGAACGTCAGTTCACATTTGTAGGTGGATCATCAGTGTTAGAGCTAAAATTAGCATGTTTAAAGTGATTTTCATGCTTCCAGGGGCTCTGGAAGTGAATTAAATACTATTTGGAGGCATTTAATGTTTGAGCAAAAACGGCTGATTTTCGACAAAAGAGATAACACCCCCCCCATTACGTCATGCTTCAGAAATGTGGAAAATGGTCCGTTTTCAAATGTTTTATTTTTGAACGTCAGTTCACATTTGTAGGTGGATCATCAGTGTTAGAGCTAAAATTAGCATGTTTAAAGTGATTTTCATGCTTCCAGGGGCCCTAAACACAAGATTTATGGAATGGTTAAAAGTGCATGAAAATGGCCAATTTACTCACTCTGAGTTCTCAAAAAGGGTTTCTTCACCCAGGGAAGTTAATTAAATACCATTTGGAGGCATTTAATGTTCGAGCAAAAACGGCTGATTTTCGACAAAAGAGATAACACCCCCCCATTACGTCATGCTTCAGAAATGTGGAAAATGGTCCGTTTTCAAATGTTTTATTTTTGAACGTCAGTTCACATTTGTAGGTGGATCTTCAGTGTTAGAGCTAAAATTAGTATGTTTAAAGTGATTTTCATGCTTCCAGGGGCTCGGGAAGTTTAAAAAAAACCATTTGGAGGCATTTAATGTTCGATTAAAAACGGCTGATTTTCGACAAAAGAGATAACACCCCCCATTACGTCATGCTTCAGAAATGTGGAAAATGGTCCGTTTTCAAATGTTTTATTTTTGAACGTCAGTTCACATTTGTAGGTGGATCATCAGTGTTAGAGCTAAAATTAGCATGTTTAAAGTGATTTTCATGCTTCCAGGGGCCCTAAACACAAGATTTATGGAATGGTTAAAAGTGCATGAAAATGGCCAATTTACTCACTCTGAGTTCTCAAAAAGGGTTTCTTCACCCCGGGAAGTTAATTAAATACCATTTGGAGGCATTTAATGTTCGAGCAAAAACGGCTGATTTTCGACAAAAGAGATAACACCCCCCCATTACGTCATGCTTCAGAAATGTGGAAAATGGTCCGTTTTCAAATGTTTTATTTTTAAACGTCAGTTCACATTTGTAGGTGGATCATCAGTGTTAGAGCTAAAATTAGCATGTTTAAAGTGATTTTCATGCTTCCAGGGGCTCTGGAAGTGAATTAAATACTATTTGGAGGCATTTAATGTTTGAGCAAAAACGGCTGATTTTCGACAAAAGAGATAACACCCCCCCCATTACGTCATGCTTCAGAAATGTGGAAAATGGTCCGTTTTCAAATGTTTTATTTTTGAACGTCAGTTCACATTTGTAGGTGGATCATCAGTGTTAGAGCTAAAATTAGCATGTTTAAAGTGATTTTCATGCTTCCAGGGGCCCTAAACACAAGATTTATGGAATGGTTAAAAGTGCATGAAAATGGCCAATTTACTCACTCTGAGTTCTCAAAAAGGGTTTCTTCACCCAGGGAAGTTAATTAAATACCATTTGGAGGCATTTAATGTTCGAGCAAAAACGGCTGATTTTCGACAAAAGAGATAACACCCCCCCATTACGTCATGCTTCAGAAATGTGGAAAATGGTCCGTTTTCAAATGTTTTATTTTTGAACGTCAGGTCACATTTGTAGGTGGATCATCAGTGTTAGAGCTAAAATTAGTATGTTTAAAGTGATTTTCATGCTTCCAGGGGCTCGGGAAGTTAAAAAAAAACCATTTGGAGGCATTTAATGTTCGAGCAAAAACGGCCTATTTTCGACAAAAGAGATAACACCCCCCATTACGTCATGCTTCAGAAATGTGGAAAATGGTCCGTTTTCAAATGTTTTATTTTTGAACGTCAGTTCACATTTGTAGGTGGATCATCAGTGTTAGAGCTAAAATTAGCATGTTTAAAGTGATTTTCATGCTTCCAGGGGCTCGGGAAGTTAAATAAATAACATTTGGAGGCATTTAATGTTCGAGCAAAAACGGCTGATTTTCGACAAAAGAGATAACACCCCCCCATTACGTCATGCTTCAGAAATGTGGAAAATGGTCCGTTTTCAAATGTTTTATTTTTGAACGTCAGTTCACATTTGTAGGTGGATCATCAGTGTTAGAGCTCGAATTAGCATGTTTAAAGTGATTTTCATGCTTCCAGGGGCTCGGGAAGTGAATTAAATACTATTTGGAGGCATTTAATGTTCAAGCAAAAACGGCTGATTTTCGACAAAAGAGATAACACCCCCCCATTACGTCATGCTTCAGAAATGTGGAAAATGGTCCGTTTTCAAATGTTTTATTTTTGAACGTCAGTTCACATTTGTAGGTGGATCATCAGTGTTAGAGCTAAAATTAGCATGTTTAAAGTGATTTTCATGCTTCCAGGAGCTCGGGAAGTTAATTAAATACCATTTGGAGGCATTTAATGTTCGAGCAAAAATGGCTGATTTTCGACAAAAGAGATAACACCCCCCCATTACGTCATGCTTCAGAAATGTGGAAAATGGTCCGTTTTCAAATGTTTTATTTTTGAACGTCAGTTCACATTCGTAGGTGGATCATCAGTGTTAGAGCTAACATTGGCATGTTTAAAGTGATTTTCATGCTTCCAGGGGCCCTAAACACAAGATTTATGGAATGGTTAAAAGTGCATGAAAATGGCCAATTTACTCACTCTGAGTTCTCAATAAGGGTTTCTTCACTCCGGGAAGTTAATTAAATACCATTTGGAGGCATTTAATGTTCGAGCAAAAACGGCTTATTTTTCGACAAAAGAGATAACACCCCCCCATTACGTCATGCTTCAGAAATGTGGAAAATGGTCCGTTTTCAAATGTTTTATTTTTGAACATCAGTTCACATTTGTAGGTGGATCATCAGTGTGAGAGCTAAAATTAGCATGTTTAAAGTGATTTTCATGCTTCCAAGGGCTCGGGAAGTTAATTAAATACCATTTTGAGGCATTTAATGTTCGAGCAAAAACGGCTGATTTTCGACAAAAGAGATAACACCCCCCCATTACGTCATGCTTCAGAAATGTGGAAAATGGTCCGTTTTCAAATGTTTTATTTTTGAACGTCAGTTCACATTTGTAGGTGGATCATCAGTGTTAGAGCTAAAATTAGCATGTTTAAAGTGATTTTCATGCTTCCAGGGGCCCTAAACACAAGATTTATGGAATGGTTAAAAGTGCATGAAAATGGCCAATTTACTCACTCTGAGTTCTCAAAAAGGGTTTCTTCACCCCAGGAAGTTAATTAAATACCATTTGGAGGCATGTAATGTTCGAGCAAAAACGGCTGATTTTCGACAAAAGAGATAACACCCCCCCATTACGTCATGCTTCAGAAATGTGGAAAATGGTCCGTTTTCAAATGTTTTATTTTTGAACGTCAGTTCACATTTGTAGGTGGATCATCAGTGTTAGAGCTAAAATTAGCATGTTTAAAGTGATTTTCATGCTTCCAGGGGCTCGGGAAGTTAATTAAATACCATTTGGAGGCATTTAATGTTCGAGCAAAAACGGCTGGTTTTCGACAAAAGAGATAACACCCCCCATTACGTCATGCTTAAGAAATGTGGAAAATGGTCCGTTTTCAAATGTTTTATTTTTGAACGTCAGTTAACATTTGTAGGTGGATAATCAGTGTTAGAGCTAAAATTAGCATGTTTAAAGTGATTTTCATGCTTCCAGGGGCCCTAAACACAAGATTTATGGAATGGTTAAAAGTGCATGAAAATGGCCAATTACTCACTCTGAGTTCTCAAAAAGGGTTTCTTCACCCCGGGAAGTTAATTAAATACCATTTGGAGGCATTTAATGTTCGAGCGAAAACGGCTGATTTTCGACAAAAGAGATAACACCTCCCCCATTACGTCATGCTTCAGAAATGTGGAAAATGGTCCGTTTTCAAATGTTTTATTTTTGAACGTCAGTTCACATTTGTAGGTGGATCATCAGTGTTAGAGCTCAAATTAGCATGTTTAAAGTGATTTTCATGCTTCCAGGGGCTCGGGAAGTGAATTAAATACTATTTGGAGGCATTTAATGTTCAAGCAAAAACGGCTGATTTTCGACAAAAGAGATAACACCCCCCCATTACGTCATGCTTCAGAAATGTGGAAAATGGTCCGTTTTCAAATGTTTTATTTTTGAATGTCAGTTCACATTTGTAGGTGGATCATCAGTGTTAGAGCTAAAATTAGCATGTTTAAAGTGATTTTCATGCTTCCAGGAGCTCGGGAAGTTAATTAAATACCATTTGGAGGCATTTAATGTTCGAGCAAAAATGGCTGATTTTCGACAAAAGAGATAACACCCCCCCATTACGTCATGCTTCAGAAATGTGGAAAATGGTCCGTTTTCAAATGTTTTATTTTTGAACGTCAGTTCACATTTGTAGGTGGATCATCAGTGTTAGAGCTAACATTGGCATGTTTAAAGTGATTTTCATGCTTCCAGGGGCCCTAAACACAAGATTAATGGAATGGTTAAAAGTGCATGAAAATGGCCAATTTACTCACTCTGAGTTCTCAATAAGGGTTTCTTCAACCCGGGAAGTTAATTAAATACCATTTGGAGGCATTTAATGTTCGAGCAAAAACGGCTTATTTTTCGACAAAAGAGATAACACCCCCCCATTACGTCATGCTTCAGAAATGTGGAAAATGGTCCGTTTTCAAATGTTTTATTTTTGAACATCAGTTCACATTTGTAGGTGGATCATCAGTGTGAGAGCTAAAATTAGCATGTTTAAAGTGATTTTCATGCTTCCAAGGGCTCGGGAAGTTAATTAAATACCATTTGGAGGCATTTAATGTTCGAGCAAAAACGGCTGATTTTCGACAAAAGAGATAACACCCCCCCATTACGTCATGCTTCAGAAATGTGGAAAATGGTCCGTTTTCAAATGTTTTATTTTTGAACGTCAGTTCACATTTGTAGGTGGATCATCAGTGTTAGAGCTAAAATTAGCATGTTTAAAGTGATTTCCATGCTTCCAGGGGCCCTAAACACAAGATTTATGGAATGGTTAAAAGTGCATGAAAATGGCCAATTTACTCACTCTGAGTTCTCAAAAAGGGTTTCTTCACCCCAGGAAGTTAATTAAATACCATTTGGAGGCATGTAATGTTCGAGCAAAAACGGCTGATTTTCGACAAAAGAGATAACACCCCCCATTACGTCATGCTTCAGAAATGTGGAAAATGGTCCGTTTTCAAATGTTTTATTTTTGAACGTCAGTTCACATTTGTAGGTGGATCATCAGTGTTAGAGCTCAAATTAGCATGTTTAAAGTGATTTTCATGCTTCCAGGGGCTCGGGAAGTGAATTAAATACTATTTGGAGGCATTTAATGTTCAAGCAAAAACGGCTGATTTTCGACAAAAGAGATAACACCCCCCCATTACGTCATGCTTCAGAAATGTGGAAAATGGTCCGTTTTCAAATGTTTTATTTTTGAACGTCAGTTCACATTTGTAGGTGGATCATCAGTGTTAGAGCTAAAATTAGCATGTTTAAAGTGATTTTCATGCTTCCAGGAGCTCGGGAAGTTAATTAAATACCATTTGGAGGCATTTAATGTTCGAGCAAAAACGGCTGATTTTCGACAAAAGAGATAACACCCCCCCATTACGTCATGCTTCAGAAATGTGGAAAATGGTCCGTTTTCAAATGTTTTATTTTTGAACGTCAGTTCACATTTGTAGGTGGATCATCAGTGTTAGAGCTAAAATTAGCATGTTTAAAGTGATTTTCATGCTTCCAGGGGCTCGGGAAGTTAATTAAATACCATTTGGAGGCATTTAATGTTCGAGCAAAAACGGCTGGTTTTCGACAAAAGAGATAACACCCCCCATTACGTCATGCTTAAGAAATGTGGAAAATGGTCCGTTTTCAAATGTTTTATTTTTGAACGTCAGTTAACATTTGTAGGTGGATAATCAGTGTTAGAGCTAAAATTAGCATGTTTAAAGTGATTTTCATGCTTCCAGGGGCCCTAAACACAAGATTTATGGAATGGTTAAAAGTGCATGAAAATGGCCAATTACTCACTCTGAGTTCTCAAAAAGGGTTTCTTCACCCCGGGAAGTTAATTAAATACCATTTGGAGGCATTTAATGTTCGAGCAAAAACAGCTGATTTTCGACAAAAGAGATAACAACCCCCCATTACGTCATGCTTCAGAAATGTGGAAAATGGTCCGTTTTCAAATGTTTTATTTTTGAACGTCAGTTCACATTTGTAGGTGGATCATCAGTGTTAGAGCTAAAATTAGCATGTTTAAAGTGATTTTCATGCTTCCAGGGGCTCTGGAAGTGAATTAAATACTATTTGGAGGCATTTAATGTTTGAGCAAAAACGGCTGATTTTCGACAAAAGAGATAACACCCCCCCCATTACGGCATGCTTCAGAAATGTGGAAAATGGTCCGTTTTCAAATGTTTTATTTTTGAACGTCAGTTCACATTTGTAGGTGGATCATCAGTGTTAGAGCTAAAATTAGCATGTTTAAAGTGATTTTCATGCTTCCAGGGGCCCTAAACACAAGATTTATGGAATGGTTAAAAGTGCATGAAAATGGCCAATTTACTCACTCTGAGTTCTCAAAAAGGGTTTCTTCACCCAGGGAAGTTAATTAAATACCATTTGGAGGCATTTAATGTTCGAGCAAAAACGGCTGATTTTCGACAAAAGAGATAACACCCCCCCATTACGTCATGCTTCAGAAATGTGGAAAATGGTCCGTTTTCAAATGTTTTATTTTTGAACGTCAGTTCACATTTGTAGGTGGATCTTCAGTGTTAGAGCTAAAATTAGTATGTTTAAAGTGATTTTCATGCTTCCAGGGGCTCGGGAAGTTTAAAAAAAACCATTTGGAGGCATTTAATGTTCGATTAAAAACGGCTGATTTTCGACAAAAGAGATAACACCCCCCATTACGTCATGCTTCAGAAATGTGGAAAATGGTCCGTTTTCAAATGTTTTATTTTTGAACGTCAGTTCACATTTGTAGGTGGATCATCAGTGTTAGAGCTAAAATTAGCATGTTTAAAGTGATTTTCATGCTTCCAGGGGCCCTAAACACAAGATTTATGGAATGGTTAAAAGTGCATGAAAATGGCCAATTTACTCACTCTGAGTTCTCAAAAAGGGTTTCTTCACCCCGGGAAGTTAATTAAATACCATTTGGAGGCATTTAATGTTCGAGCAAAAACGGCTGATTTTCGACAAAAGAGATAACACCCCCCCATTACGTCATGCTTCAGAAATGTGGAAAATGGTCCGTTTTCAAATGTTTTATTTTTAAACGTCAGTTCACATTTGTAGGTGGATCATCAGTGTTAGAGCTAAAATTAGCATGTTTAAAGTGATTTTCATGCTTCCAGGGGCTCTGGAAGTGAATTAAATACTATTTGGAGGCATTTAATGTTTGAGCAAAAACGGCTGATTTTCGACAAAAGAGATAACACCCCCCCCATTACGTCATGCTTCAGAAATGTGGAAAATGGTCCGTTTTCAAATGTTTTATTTTTGAACGTCAGTTCACATTTGTAGGTGGATCATCAGTGTTAGAGCTAAAATTAGCATGTTTAAAGTGATTTTCATGCTTCCAGGGGCCCTAAACACAAGATTTATGGAATGGTTAAAAGTGCATGAAAATGGCCAATTTACTCACTCTGAGTTCTCAAAAAGGGTTTCTTCACCCAGGGAAGTTAATTAAATACCATTTGGAGGCATTTAATGTTCGAGCAAAAACGGCTGATTTTCGACAAAAGAGATAACACCCCCCCATTACGTCATGCTTCAGAAATGTGGAAAATGGTCCGTTTTCAAATGTTTTATTTTTGAACGTCAGTTCACATTTGTAGGTGGATCATCAGTGTTAGAGCTAAAATTAGCATGTTTAAAGTGATTTTCATGCTTCCAGGGGCTCGGGAAGTTAAATAAATAACATTTGGAGGCATTTAATGTTCGAGCAAAAACGGCTGATTTTCGACAAAAGAGATAACACCCCCCCATTACGTCATGCTTCAGAAATGTGGAAAATGGTCCGTTTTCAAATGTTTTATTTTTGAACGTCAGTTCACATTTGTAGGTGGATCATCAGTGTTAGAGCTCGAATTAGCATGTTTAAAGTGATTTTCATGCTTCCAGGGGCTCGGGAAGTGAATTAAATACTATTTGGAGGCATTTAATGTTCAAGCAAAAACGGCTGATTTTCGACAAAAGAGATAACACCCCCCCATTACGTCATGCTTCAGAAATGTGGAAAATGGTCCGTTTTCAAATGTTTTATTTTTGAACGTCAGTTCACATTTGTAGGTGGATCATCAGTGTTAGAGCTAAAATTAGCATGTTTAAAGTGATTTTCATGCTTCCAGGAGCTCGGGAAGTTAATTAAATACCATTTGGAGGCATTTAATGTTCGAGCAAAAATGGCTGATTTTCGACAAAAGAGATAACACCCCCCCATTACGTCATGCTTCAGAAATGTGGAAAATGGTCCGTTTTCAAATGTTTTATTTTTGAACGTCAGTTCACATTCGTAGGTGGATCATCAGTGTTAGAGCTAACATTGGCATGTTTAAAGTGATTTTCATGCTTCCAGGGGCCCTAAACACAAGATTTATGGAATGGTTAAAAGTGCATGAAAATGGCCAATTTACTCACTCTGAGTTCTCAATAAGGGTTTCTTCACTCCAGGAAGTTAATTAAATACCATTTGGAGGCATTTAATGTTCGAGCAAAAACGGCTTATTTTTCGACAAAAGAGATAACACCCCCCCATTACGTCATGCTTCAGAAATGTGGAAAATGGTCCGTTTTCAAATGTTTTATTTTTGAACATCAGTTCACATTTGTAGGTGGATCATCAGTGTGAGAGCTAAAATTAGCATGTTTAAAGTGATTTTCATGCTTCCAAGGGCTCGGGAAGTTAATTAAATACCATTTTGAGGCATTTAATGTTCGAGCAAAAACGGCTGATTTTCGACAAAAGAGATAACACCCCCCCATTACGTCATGCTTCAGAAATGTGGAAAATGGTCCGTTTTCAAATGTTTTATTTTTGAACGTCAGTTCACATTTGTAGGTGGATCATCAGTGTTAGAGCTAAAATTAGCATGTTTAAAGTGATTTTCATGCTTCCAGGGGCCCTAAACACAAGATTTATGGAATGGTTAAAAGTGCATGAAAATGGCCAATTTACTCACTCTGAGTTCTCAAAAAGGGTTTCTTCACCCCAGGAAGTTAATTAAATACCATTTGGAGGCATGTAATGTTCGAGCAAAAACGGCTGATTTTCGACAAAAGAGATAACACCCCCCCATTACGTCATGCTTCAGAAATGTGGAAAATGGTCCGTTTTCAAATGTTTTATTTTTGAACGTCAGTTCACATTTGTAGGTGGATCATCAGTGTTAGAGCTAAAATTAGCATGTTTAAAGTGATTTTCATGCTTCCAGGGGCTCGGGAAGTTAATTAAATACCATTTGGAGGCATTTAATGTTCGAGCAAAAACGGCTGGTTTTCGACAAAAGAGATAACACCCCCCATTACGTCATGCTTAAGAAATGTGGAAAATGGTCCGTTTTCAAATGTTTTATTTTTGAACGTCAGTTAACATTTGTAGGTGGATAATCAGTGTTAGAGCTAAAATTAGCATGTTTAAAGTGATTTTCATGCTTCCAGGGGCCCTAAACACAAGATTTATGGAATGGTTAAAAGTGCATGAAAATGGCCAATTACTCACTCTGAGTTCTCAAAAAGGGTTTCTTCACCCCGGGAAGTTAATTAAATACCATTTGGAGGCATTTAATGTTCGAGCAAAAACAGCTGATTTTCGACAAAAGAGATAACAACCCCCCATTACGTCATGCTTCAGAAATGTGGAAAATGGTCCGTTTTCAAATGTTTTATTTTTGAACGTCAGTTCATATTTGTAGGTGGATCATCAGTGTTAGAGCTAAAATTAGCATATTTAAAGTGATTTTCATGCTTCCAGGGGCTCTGGAAGTGAATTAAATACTATTTGGAGGCATTTAATGTTTGAGCAAAAACGGCTGATTTTCGACAAAAGAGATAACACCCCCCCATTACGTCATGCTTCACAAATGTGGAAAATGGTCCGTTTTCAAATGTTTTATTTTTGAACGTCAGTTCACATTTGTAGGTGGATCATCAGAGTTAGAGCTAAAATTAGCATGTTTAAAGTGATTTTCATGCTTCCAGGGGCCCTAAACACAAGATTTATGGAATGGTTAAAAGTGCATGAAAATGGCCAATTTACTCACTCTGAGTTCTCAAAAAGGGTTTCTTCACCCCCGGAAGTTAATTAAATACCATTTGGAGGCATTTAATGTTCGAGCAAAAACGGCTGATTTTCGACAAAAGAGATAACACCCCCCCCATTACGTCATGCTTCAGAAATGTGGAAAATGGTCCGTTTTCAAATGTTTTATTTTTGAACGTCAGTTCACATTTGTAGGTGGATCATCAGTGTTAGAGCTAAAATTAGCATGTTTAAAGTGATTTTCATGCTTCCAGGGGCCCTAAACACAAGATTTATGGAATGGTTAAAAGTGCATGAAAATGGCCAATTTACTCACTCTGAGTTCTCAAAAAGGGTTTCTTCACCCAGGGAAGTTAATTAAATACCATTTGGAGGCATTTAATGTTCGAGCAAAAACGGCTGATTTTCGACAAAAGAGATAACACCCCCCCATTACGTCATGCTTCAGAAATGTGGAAAATGGTCCGTTTTCAAATGTTTTATTTTTGAACGTCAGTTCACATTTGTAGGTGGATCATCAGTGTTAGAGCTAAAATTAGTATGTTTAAAGTGATTTTCATGCTTCCAGGGGCTCGGGAAGTTAAAAAAAAACCATTTGGAGGCATTTAATGTTCGAGCAAAAACGGCTGATTTTCGACAAAAGAGATAACACCCCCCATTACGTCATGCTTCAGAAATGTGGAAAATGGTCCGTTTTCAAATGTTTTATTTTTGAACGTCAGTTCACGTTTGTAGGTGGATCATCAGTGTTAGAGCTAAAATTAGCATGTTTAAAGTGATTTTCATGCTTCCAGGGGCTCGGGAAGTTAAATAAATACCATTTGGAGGCATTTAATGTTCGAGCAAAAACGGCTGATTTTCGACAAAAGAGATAACTCCCCCCCATTACGTCATGCTTTAGAAATGTGGAAAATGGTCCGTTTTCAAATGTTTTATTTTTGAACGTCAGTTCACATTTGTAGGTGGATCATCAGTGTTAGAGCTCAAATTAGCATGTTTAAAGTGATTTTCATGCTTCCAGGGGCTCGGGAAGTGAATTAAATACTATTTGGAGGCATTTAATGTTCAAGCAAAAACGGCTGATTTTCGACAAAAGAGATAACACCCCCCCATTACGTCATGCTTCAGAAATGTGGAAAATGGTCCGTTTTCAAATGTTTTATTTTTGAACGTCAGTTCACATTTGTAGGTGGATCATCAGTGTTAGAGCTAAAATTAGCATGTTTAAAGTGATTTTCATGCTTCCAGGAGCTCGGGAAGTTAATTAAATACCATTTGGAGGCATTTAATGTTCGAGCAAAAATGGCTGATTTTCGACAAAAGAGATAACACCCCCCCATTACGTCATGCTTCAGAAATGTGGAAAATGGCCCGTTTTCAAATGTTTTATTTTTGAACGTCAGTTCACATTCGTAGGTGGATCATCAGTGTTAGAGCTAACATTGGCATGTTTAAAGTGATTTTCATGCTTCCAGGGGCCCTAAACACAAGATTTATGGAATGGTTAAAAGTGCATGAAAATGGCCAATTTACTCACTCTGAGTTCTCAATAAGGGTTTCTTCACCCCGGGAAGTTAATTAAATACCATTTGGAGGCATTTAATGTTCGAGCAAAAACGGCTTATTTTTCGACAAAAGAGATAACACCCCCCCATTACGTCATGCTTCAGAAATGTGGAAAATGGTCCGTTTTCAAATGTTTTATTTTTGAACATCAGTTCACATTTGTAGGTGGATCATCAGTGTGAGAGCTAAAATTAGCATGTTTAAAGTGATTTTCATGCTTCCAAGGGCTCGGGAAGTTAATTAAATACCATTTGGAGGCATTTAATGTTCGAGCAAAAACGGCTGATTTTCGACAAAAGAGATAACACCCCCCCATTACGTCATGCTTCAGAAATGTGGAAAATGGTCCGTTTTCAAATGTTTTATTTTTGAACGTCAGTTCACATTTGTAGGTGGATCATCAGTGTTAGAGCTAAAATTAGCATGTTTAAAGTGATTTTCATGCTTCCAGGGGCTCGGGAAGTTAATTAAATACCATTTGGAGGCATTTAATGTTCGAGCAAAAACGGCTGGTTTTCGACAAAAGAGATAACACCCCCCATTACGTCATGCTTAAGAAATGTGGAAAATGGTCCGTTTTCAAATGTTTTATTTTTGAACGTCAGTTAACATTTGTAGGTGGATAATCAGTGTTAGAGCTAAAATTAGCATGTTTAAAGTGATTTTCATGCTTCCAGGGGCCCTAAACACAAGATTTATGGAATGGTTAAAAGTGCATGAAAATGGCCAATTACTCACTCTGAGTTCTCAAAAAGGGTTTCTTCACCCCGGGAAGTTAATTAAATACCATTTGGAGGCATTTAATGTTCGAGCAAAAACAGCTGATTTTCGACAAAAGAGATAACAACCCCCCATTACGTCATGCTTCAGAAATGTGGAAAATGGTCCGTTTTCAAATGTTTTATTTTTGAACGTCAGTTCACATTTGTAGGTGGATCATCAGTGTTAGAGCTAAAATTAGCATGTTTAAAGTGATTTTCATGCTTCCAGGGGCTCTGGAAGTGAATTAAATACTATTTGGAGGCATTTAATGTTTGAGCAAAAACGGCTGATTTTCGACAAAAGAGATAACACCCCCCCCATTACGTCATGCTTCAGAAATGTGGAAAATGGTCCGTTTTCAAATGTTTTATTTTTGAACGTCAGTTCACATTTGTAGGTGGATCATCAGTGTTAGAGCTAAAATTAGCATGTTTAAAGTGATTTTCATGCTTCCAGGGGCCCTAAACACAAGATTTATGGAATGGTTAAAATTGCATGAAAATGGCCAATTTACTCACTCTGAGTTCTCAAAAAGGGTTTCTTCACCCAGGGAAGTTAATTAAATACCATTTGGAGGCATTTAATGTTCGAGCAAAAACGGCTGATTTTCGACAAAAGAGATAACACCCCCCCATTACGTCATGCTTCAGAAATGTGGAAAATGGTCCGTTTTCAAATGTTTTATTTTTGAACGTCAGTTCACATTTGTAGGTGGATCTTCAGTGTTAGAGCTAAAATTAGTATGTTTAAAGTGATTTTCATGCTTCCAGGGGCTCGGGAAGTTAAAAAAAAACCATTTGGAGGCATTTAATGTTCGATTAAAAACGGCTGATTTTCGACAAAAGAGATAACACCCCCCATTACGTCATGCTTCAGAAATGTGGAAAATGGTCCGTTTTCAAATGTTTTATTTTTGAACGTCAGTTCACATTTGTAGGTGGATCATCAGTGTTAGAGCTAAAATTAGCATGTTTAAAGTGATTTTCATGCTTCCAGGGGCCCTAAACACAAGATTTATGGAATGGTTAAAAGTGCATGAAAATGGCCAATTTACTCACTCTGAGTTCTCAAAAAGGGTTTCTTCACCCCGGGAAGTTAATTAAATACCATTTGGAGGCATTTAATGTTCGAGCAAAAACGGCTGATTTTCGACAAAAGAGATAACACCCCCCCATTACGTCATGCTTCAGAAATGTGGAAAATGGTCCGTTTTCAAATGTTTTATTTTTAAACGTCAGTTCACATTTGTAGGTGGATCATCAGTGTTAGAGCTAAAATTAGCATGTTTAAAGTGATTTTCATGCTTCCAGGGGCTCTGGAAGTGAATTAAATACTATTTGGAGGCATTTAATGTTTGAGCAAAAACGGCTGGTTTTCGACAAAAGAGATAACACCCCCCATTACGTCATGCTTAAGAAATGTGGAAAATGGTCCGTTTTCAAATGTTTTATTTTTGAACGTCAGTTCACATTTGTAGGTGGATCATCAGTGTTAGAGCTAAAATTAGCATGTTTAAAGTGATTTTCATGCTTCCAGGGGCCCTAAACACAAGATTTATGGAATGGTTAAAAGTGCATGAAAATGGCCAATTACTCACTCTGAGTTCTCAAAAAGGGTTTCTTCACCCCGGGAAGTTAATTAAATACCATTTGGAGGCATTTAATGTTCGAGCAAAAACAGCTGATTTTCGACAAAAGAGATAACAACCCCCCATTACGTCATGCTTCAGAAATGTGGAAAATGGTCCGTTTTCAAATGTTTTATTTTTGAACGTCAGTTCATATTTGTAGGTGGATCATCAGTGTTAGAGCTAAAATTAGCATGTTTAAAGTGATTTTCATGCTTCCAGGGGCTCTGGAAGTGAATTAAATACTATTTGGAGGCATTTAATGTTTGAGCAAAAACGGCTGATTTTCGACAAAAGAGATAACACCCCCCCATTACGTCTTGCTTCACAAATGTGGAAAATGGTCCGTTTTCAAATGTTTTATTTTTGAACGTCAGTTCACATTTGTAGGTGGATCATCAGTGTTAGAGCTAAAATTAGCATGTTTAAAGTGATTTTCATGCTTCCAGGGGCCCTAAACACAAGATTTATGGAATGGTTAAAAGTGCATGAAAATGGCCAATTTACTCACTCTGAGTTCTCAAAAAGGGTTTCTTCACCCCCGGAAGTTAATTAAATACCATTTGGAGGCATTTAATGTTCGAGCAAAAACGGCTGATTTTCGACAAAAGAGATAACACCCCCCCATTACGTCATGCTTCAGAAATGTGGAAAATGGTCCGTTTTCAAATGTTTTATTTTTGAACGTCAGTTCACATTTGTAGGTGGATCATCAGTGTTAGAGCTAAAATTAGCATGTTTAAAGTGATTTTCATGCTTCCAGGGGCTCTGGAAGTGAATTAAAAACTATTTGGAGGCATTTAATGTTTGAGCAAAAACGGCTGATTTTCGACAAAAGAGATAACACCCCCCCATTACGTCATGCTTCAGAAATGTGGAAAATGGTCCGTTTTTAAATGTTTTATTTTTGAACGTCAGTTCACATTTGTAGGTGGATCATCAGTGTTAGAGCTAAAATTAGCATGTTTAAAGTGATTTTCATGCTTCCAGGGGCCCTAAACACAAGATTTATGGAATGGTTAAAAGTGCATGAAAATGGCCAATTTACTCACTCTGAGTTCTCAAAAAGGGTTTCTTCACCCCGGGAAGTTAATTAAATACCATTTGGAGGCATTTAATGTTCGAGCAAAAACGGCTGATTTTCGACAAAAGAGATAACACCCCCCCATTACGTCATGCTTCAGAAATGTGGAAAATGGTCCGTTTTGAAATGTTTTATTTTTGAACGTCAGTTCACATTTGTAGGTGGATCATCAGTGTTAGAGCTAAAATTAGCATGTTTAAAGTGATTTTCATGCTTCCAGGGGCTCTGGAAGTGAATTAAATACTATTTGGAGGCATTTAATGTTTGAGCAAAAACGGCTGATTTTCGACAAAAGAGATAACACCCCCCCCATTACGTCATGCTTCAGAAATGTGGAAAATGGTCCGTTTTCAAATGTTTTATTTTTGAACGTCAGTTCACATTTGTAGGTGGATCATCAGTGTTAGAGCTAAAATTAGCATGTTTAAAGTGATTTTCATGCTTCCAGGGGCTCGGGAAGTTAAATAAATAACATTTGGAGGCATTTAATGTTCGAGCAAAAACGGCTGATTTTCGACAAAAGAGATAACACCCCCCCATTACGTCATGCTTCAGAAATGTGGAAAATGGTCCGTTTTCAAATGTTTTATTTTTGAACGTCAGTTCACATTTGTAGGTGGATCATCAGTGTTAGAGCTCGAATTAGCATGTTTAAAGTGATTTTCATGCTTCCAGGGGCTCGGGAAGTGAATTAAATACTATTTGGAGGCATTTAATGTTCAAGCAAAAACGGCTGATTTTCGACAAAAGAGATAACACCCCCCCATTACGTCATGCTTCAGAAATGTGGAAAATGGTCCGTTTTCAAATGTTTTATTTTTGAACGTCAGTTCACATTTGTAGGTGGATCATCAGTGTTAGAGCTAAAATTAGCATGTTTAAAGTGATTTTCATGCTTCCAGGAGCTCGGGAAGTTAATTAAATACCATTTGGAGGCATTTAATGTTCGAGCAAAAATGGCTGATTTTCGACAAAAGAGATAACACCCCCCCATTACGTCATGCTTCAGAAATGTGGAAAATGGTCCGTTTTCAAATGTTTTATTTTTGAACGTCAGTTCACATTCGTAGGTGGATCATCAGTGTTAGAGCTAACATTGGCATGTTTAAAGTGATTTTCATGCTTCCAGGGGCCCTAAACACAAGATTTATGGAATGGTTAAAAGTGCATGAAAATGGCCAATTTACTCACTCTGAGTTCTCAATAAGGGTTTCTTCACTCCGGGAAGTTAATTAAATACCACTTGGAGGCATTTAATGTTCGAGCAAAAACGGCTTATTTTTCGACAAAAGAGATAACACCTCCCCATTACGTCATGCTTCAGAAATGTGGAAAATGGTCCGTTTTCAAATGTTTTATTTTTGAACATCAGTTCACATTTGTAGGTGGATCATCAGTGTGAGAGCTAAAATTAGCATGTTTAAAGTGATTTTCATGCTTCCAAGGGCTCGGGAAGTTAATTAAATACCATTTTGAGGCATTTAATGTTCGAGCAAAAACGGCTGATTTTCGACAAAAGAGATAACACCCCCCCATTACGTCATGCTTCAGAAATGTGGAAAATGGTCCGTTTTCAAATGTTTTATTTTTGAACGTCAGTTCACATTTGTAGGTGGATCATCAGTGTTAGAGCTAAAATTAGCATGTTTAAAGTGATTTTCATGCTTCCAGGGGCCCTAAACACAAGATTTATGGAATGGTTAAAAGTGCATGAAAATGGCCAATTTACTCACTCTGAGTTCTCAAAAAGGGTTTCTTCACCCCAGGAAGTTAATTAAATACCATTTGGAGGCATGTAATGTTCGAGCAAAAACGGCTGATTTTCGACAAAAGAGATAACACCCCCCCATTACGTCATGCTTCAGAAATGTGGAAAATGGTCCGTTTTCAAATGTTTTATTTTTGAACGTCAGTTCACATTTGTAGGTGGATCATCAGTGTTAGAGCTAAAATTAGCATGTTTAAAGTGATTTTCATGCTTCCAGGGGCTCGGGAAGTTAATTAAATACCATTTGGAGGCATTTAATGTTCGAGCAAAAACGGCTGGTTTTCGACAAAAGAGATAACACCCCCCATTACGTCATGCTTAAGAAATGTGGAAAATGGTCCGTTTTCAAATGTTTTATTTTTGAACGTCAGTTAACATTTGTAGGTGGATAATCAGTGTTAGAGCTAAAATTAGCATGTTTAAAGTGATTTTCATGCTTCCAGGGGCCCTAAACACAAGATTTATGGAATGGTTAAAAGTGCATGAAAATGGCCAATTACTCACTCTGAGTTCTCAAAAAGGGTTTCTTCACCCCGGGAAGTTAATTAAATACCATTTGGAGGCATTTAATGTTCGAGCAAAAACAGCTGATTTTCGACAAAAGAGATAACAACCCCCCATTACGTCATGCTTCAGAAATGTGGAAAATGGTCCGTTTTCAAATGTTTTATTTTTGAACATCAGTTCATATTTGTAGGTGGATCATCAGTGTTAGAGCTAAAATTAGCATATTTAAAGTGATTTTCATGCTTCCAGGGGCTCTGGAAGTGAATTAAATACTATTTGGAGGCATTTAATGTTTGAGCAAAAACGGCTGATTTTCGACAAAAGAGATAACACCCCCCCATTACGTCATGCTTCACAAATGTGGAAAATGGTCCGTTTTCAAATGTTTTATTTTTGAACGTCAGTTCACATTTGTAGGTGGATCATCAGAGTTAGAGCTAAAATTAGCATGTTTAAAGTGATTTTCATGCTTCCAGGGGCCCTAAACACAAGATTTATGGAATGGTTAAAAGTGCATGAAAATGGCCAATTTACTCACTCTGAGTTCTCAAAAAGGGTTTCTTCACCCCCGGAAGTTAATTAAATACCATTTGGAGGCATTTAATGTTCGAGCAAAAACGGCTGATTTTCGACAAAAGAGATAACACCCCCCCCATTACGTCATGCTTCAGAAATGTGGAAAATGGTCCGTTTTCAAATGTTTTATTTTTGAACGTCAGTTCACATTTGTAGGTGGATCATCAGTGTTAGAGCTAAAATTAGCATGTTTAAAGTGATTTTCATGCTTCCAGGGGCCCTAAACACAAGATTTATGGAATGGTTAAAAGTGCATGAAAATGGCCAATTTACTCACTCTGAGTTCTCAAAAAGGGTTTCTTCACCCAGGGAAGTTAATTAAATACCATTTGGAGGCATTTAATGTTCGAGCAAAAACGGCTGATTTTCGACAAAAGAGATAACACCCCCCCATTACGTCATGCTTCAGAAATGTGGAAAATGGTCCGTTTTCAAATGTTTTATTTTTGAACGTCAGTTCACATTTGTAGGTGGATCATCAGTGTTAGAGCTAAAATTAGTATGTTTAAAGTGATTTTCATGCTTCCAGGGGCTCGGGAAGTTAAAAAAAAACCATTTGGAGGCATTTAATGTTCGAGCAAAAACGGCTGATTTTCGACAAAAGAGATAACACCCCCCATTACGTCATGCTTCAGAAATGTGGAAAATGGTCCGTTTTCAAATGTTTTATTTTTGAACGTCAGTTCACGTTTGTAGGTGGATCATCAGTGTTAGAGCTAAAATTAGCATGTTTAAAGTGATTTTCATGCTTCCAGGGGCTCGGGAAGTTAAATAAATACCATTTGGAGGCATTTAATGTTCGAGCAAAAACGGCTGATTTTCGACAAAAGAGATAACTCCCCCCCATTACGTCATGCTTCAGAAATGTGGAAAATGGTCCGTTTTCAAATGTTTTATTTTTGAACGTCAGTTCACATTTGTAGGTGGATCATCAGTGTTAGAGCTCAAATTAGCATGTTTAAAGTGATTTTCATGCTTCCAGGGGC
Source organism: Lissotriton vulgaris (assembly GCF_964263255.1). NCBI lineage: Eukaryota > Metazoa > Chordata > Amphibia > Caudata > Salamandridae > Lissotriton > Lissotriton vulgaris. The sequence continues at coordinate 201,217 of NW_028255129.1, forward strand.
TCGGGAAGTGAATTAAATACTATTTGGAGGCATTTAATGTTCAAGCAAAAACGGCTGATTTTCGACAAAAGAGATAACACCCCCCCATTACGTCATGCTTCAGAAATGTGGAAAATGGTCCGTTTTCAAATGTTTTATTTTTGAACGTCAGTTCACATTTGTAGGTGGATCATCAGTGTTAGAGCTAAAATTAGCATGTTTAAAGTGATTTTCATGCTTCCAGGAGCTCGGGAAGTTAATTAAATACCATTTGGAGGCATTTAATGTTCGAGCAAAAATGGCTGATTTTCGACAAAAGAGATAACACCCCCCATTACGTCATGCTTCAGAAATGTGGAAAATGGTCCGTTTTCAAATGTTTTATTTTTGAACATCAGTTCACATTTGTAGGTGGATCATCAGTGTGAGAGCTAAAATTAGCATGTTTAAAGTGATTTTCATGCTTCCAAGGGCTCGGGAAGTTAATTAAATACCATTTGGAGGCATTTAATGTTCGAGCAAAAACGGCTGATTTTCGACAAAAGAGATAACACCCCCCCATTACGTCATGCTTCAGAAATGTGGAAAATGGTCCGTTTTCAAATGTTTTATTTTTGAACGTCAGTTCACATTTGTAGGTGGATCATCAGTGTTAGAGCTAAAATTAGCATGTTTAAAGTGATTTTCATGCTTCCAGGGGCTCGGGAAGTTAATTAAATACCATTTGGAGGCATTTAATGTTCGAGCAAAAACGGCTGGTTTTCGACAAAAGAGATAACACCCCCCATTACGTCATGCTTAAGAAATGTGGAAAATGGTCCGTTTTCAAATGTTTTATTTTTGAACGTCAGTTAACATTTGTAGGTGGATAATCAGTGTTAGAGCTAAAATTAGCATGTTTAAAGTGATTTTCATGCTTCCAGGGGCCCTAAACACAAGATTTATGGAATGGTTAAAAGTGCATGAAAATGGCCAATTACTCACTCTGAGTTCTCAAAAAGGGTTTCTTCACCCCGGGAAGTTAATTAAATACCATTTGGAGGCATTTAATGTTCGAGCAAAAACAGCTGATTTTCGACAAAAGAGATAACAACCCCCCATTACGTCATGCTTCAGAAATGTGGAAAATGGTCCGTTTTCAAATGTTTTATTTTTGAACGTCAGTTCACATTTGTAGGTGGATCATCAGTGTTAGAGCTAAAATTAGCATGTTTAAAGTGATTTTCATGCTTCCAGGGGCTCTGGAAGTGAATTAAATACTATTTGGAGGCATTTAATGTTTGAGCAAAAACGGCTGATTTTCGACAAAAGAGATAACACCCCCCCCATTACGTCATGCTTCAGAAATGTGGAAAATGGTCCGTTTTCAAATGTTTTATTTTTGAACGTCAGTTCACATTTGTAGGTGGATCATCAGTGTTAGAGCTAAAATTAGCATGTTTAAAGTGATTTTCATGCTTCCAGGGGCCCTAAACACAAGATTTATGGAATGGTTAAAAGTGCATGAAAATGGCCAATTTACTCACTCTGAGTTCTCAAAAAGGGTTTCTTCACCCCGGGAAGTTAATTAAATACCATTTGGAGGCATTTAATGTTCGAGCAAAAACGGCTGATTTTCGACAAAAGAGATAACACCCCCCCATTACGTCATGCTTCAGAAATGTGGAAAATGGTCCGTTTTCAAATGTTTTATTTTTGAACGTCAGTTCACATTTGTAGGTGGATCTTCAGTGTTAGAGCTAAAATTAGTATGTTTAAAGTGATTTTCATGCTTCCAGGGGCTCGGGAAGTTAAAAAAAAACCATTTGGAGGCATTTAATGTTCGAGCAAAAACGGCTGATTTTCGACAAAAGAGATAACACCCCCCATTACGTCATGCTTCAGAAATGTGGAAAATGGTCCGTTTTCAAATGTTTTATTTTTGAACGTCAGTTCACATTTGTAGGTGGATCATCAGTGTTAGAGCTAAAATTAGCATGTTTAAAGTGATTTTCATGCTTCCAGGGGCCCTAAACACAAGATTTATGGAATGGTTAAAAGTGCATGAAAATGGCCAATTTACTCACTCTGAGTTCTCAAAAAGGGTTTCTTCACCCCGGGAAGTTAATTAAATACCATTTGGAGGCATTTAATGTTCGAGCAAAAACGGCTGATTTTCGACAAAAGAGATAACACCCCCCCATTACGTCATGCTTCAGAAATGTGGAAAATGGTCCGTTTTCAAATGTTTTATTTTTAAACGTCAGTTCACATTTGTAGGTGGATCATCAGTGTTAGAGCTAAAATTAGCATGTTTAAAGTGATTTTCATGCTTCCAGGGGCTCTGGAAGTGAATTAAATACTATTTGGAGGCATTTAATGTTTGAGCAAAAACGGCTGATTTTCGACAAAAGAGATAACACCCCCCCCATTACGTCATGCTTCAGAAATGTGGAAAATGGTCCGTTTTCAAATGTTTTATTTTTGAACGTCAGTTCACATTTGTAGGTGGATCATCAGTGTTAGAGCTAAAATTAGCATGTTTAAAGTGATTTTCATGCTTCCAGGGGCCCTAAACACAAGATTTATGGAATGGTTAAAAGTGCATGAAAATGGCCAATTTACTCACTCTGAGTTCTCAAAAAGGGTTTCTTCACCCAGGGAAGTTAATTAAATACCATTTGGAGGCATTTAATGTTCGAGCAAAAACGGCTGATTTTCGACAAAAGAGATAACACCCCCCCATTACCTCATGCTTCAGAAATGTGGAAAATGGTCCGTTTTCAAATGTTTTATTTTTGAACGTCAGTTCACATTTGTAGGTGGATCATCAGTGTTAGAGCTAAAATTAGTATGTTTAAAGTGATTTTCATGCTTCCAGGGGCTCGGGAAGTTAAAAAAAAACCATTTGGAGGCATTTAATGTTCGAGCAAAAACGGCTGATATTCGACAAAAGAGATAACACCCCCCATTACGTCATGCTTCAGAAATGTGGAAAATGGTCAGTTTTCAAATGTTTTATTTTTGAACGTCAGTTCACATTTGTAGGTGGATCATCAGTGTTAGAGCTAAAATTAGCATGTTTAAAGTGATTTTCATGCTTCCAGGGGCTCGGGAAGTTAAATAAATACCATTTGGAGGCATTTAATGTTCGAGCAAAAACGGCTGATTTTCGACAAAAGAGATAACACCTCCCCCATTACGTCATGCTTCAGAAATGTGGAAAATGGTCCGTTTTCAAATGTTTTATTTTTGAACGTCAGTTCACATTTGTAGGTGGATCATCAGTGTTAGAGCTCAAATTAGCATGTTTAAAGTGATTTTCATGCTTCCAGGGGCTCGGGAAGTGAATTAAATACTATTTGGAGGCATTTAATGTTCAAGCAAAAACGGCTGATTTTCGACAAAAGAGATAACACCCCCCCATTACGTCATGCTTCAGAAATGTGGAAAATGGTCCGTTTTCAAATGTTTTATTTTTGAACGTCAGTTCACATTTGTAGGTGGATCATCAGTGTTAGAGCTAAAATTAGCATGTTTAAAGTGATTTTCATGCTTCCAGGAGCTCGGGAAGTTAATTAAATACCATTTGGAGGCATTTAATGTTCGAGCAAAAATGGCTGATTTTCGACAAAAGAGATAACACCCCCCCATTACGTCATGCTTCAGAAATGTGGAAAATGGTCCGTTTTCAAATGTTTTATTTTTGAACGTCAGTTCACATTTGTAGGTGGATCATCAGTGTTAGAGCTAACATTGGCATGTCTAAAGTGATTTTCATGCTTCCAGGGGCCCTAAACACAAGATTAATGGAATGGTTAAAAGTGCATGAAAATGGCCAATTTACTCACTCTGAGTTCTCAATAAGGGTTTCTTCAACCCGGGAAGTTAATTAAATACCATTTGGAGGCATTTAATGTTCGAGCAAAAACGGCTTATTTTTCGACAAAAGAGATAACACCCCCCCATTACGTCATGCTTCAGAAATGTGGAAAATGGTCCGTTTTCAAATGTTTTATTTTTGAACATCAGTTCACATTTGTAGGTGGATCATCAGTGTGAGAGCTAAAATTAGCATGTTTAAAGTGATTTTCATGCTTCCAAGGGCTCGGGAAGTTAATTAAATACCATTTGGAGGCATTTAATGTTCGAGCAAAAACGGCTGATTTTCGACAAAAGAGATAACACCCCCCCATTACGTCATGCTTCAGAAATGTGGAAAATGGTCCGTTTTCAAATGTTTTATTTTTGAATGTCAGTTCACATTTGTAGGTGGATCATCAGTGTTAGAGCTAAAATTAGCATGTTTAAAGTGATTTTCATGCTTCCAGGGGCTCTGGAAGTGAATTAAATACTATTTGGAGGCATTTAATGTTTGAGCAAAAACGGCTGATTTTCGACAAAAGAGATAACACCCCCCCCCCATTACGTCATGCTTCACAAATGTGGAAAACGGTCCGTTTTCAAATGTTTTATTTTTGAACGTCAGTTCACATTTGTAGGTGGATCATCAGTGTTAGAGCTAAAATTAGCATGTTTAAAGTGATTTTCATGCTTCCAGGGGCCCTAAACACAAGATTTATGGAATGGTTAAAAGTGCATAAAAATGGCCAATTTACTCACTCTGAGTTCTCAAAAAGGGTTTCTTCACCCCCGGAAGTTAATTAAATACCATTTGGAGGCATTTAATGTTCGAGCAAAAACGGCTGATTTTCGACAAAAGAGATAACACCCCCCCATTACGTCATGCTTCAGAAATGTGGAAAATGGTCCGTTTTCAAATGTTTTATTTTTGAACGTCAGTTCACATTTGTAGGTGGATCATCAGTGTTAGAGCTAAAATTAGCATGTTTAAAGTGATTTTCATGCTTTCAGGGGCCCTAAACACAAGATTTATGGAATGGTTAAAAGTGCATGAAAATGGCCAATTTACTCACTCTGAGTTCTCAAAAAGGGTTTCTTCACCCAGGGAAGTTAATTAAATACCATTTGGAGGCATTTAATGTTCGAGCAAAAATGGCTGATTTTCGACAAAAGAGATAACACCCCCCCATTACGTCATGCTTCAGAAATGTGGAAAATGGTCCGTTTTCAAATGTTTTATTTTTGAACGTCAGTTCACATTTGTAGGTGGATCATCAGTGTTAGAGCTAAAATTAGTATGTTTAAAGTGATTTTCATGCTTCCAGGGGCTCGGGAAGTTAAATAAATACCATTTGGAGGCATTTAATGTTCGAGCAAAAACGGCTGATTTTCGACAAAAGAGATAACACCCCCCATTACGTCATGCTTCAGAAATGTGGAAAATGGTCCGTTTTCAAATGTTTTATTTTTGAACGTCAGTTCACATTTGTAGGTGGATCATCAGTGTTAGAGCTAAAATTAGCATGTTTAAAGTGATTTTCATGCTTCCAGGGGCTCGGGAAGTTAAATAAATACCATTTGGAGGCATTTAATGTTCGAGCAAAAACGGCTGATTTTCGACAAAAGAGATAACACCCCCCCATTACGTCATGCTTCAGAAATGTGGAAAATGGTCCGTTTTCAAATGTTTTATTTTTGAACGTCAGTTCACATTTGTAGGTGGATCATCAGTGTTAGAGCTCAAATTAGCATGTTTAAAGTGATTTTCATGCTTCCAGGGGCTCGGGAAGTGAATTAAATACTATTTGGAGGCATTTAATGTTCAAGCAAAAACGGCTGATTTTCGACAAAAGAGATATCACCCCCCCATTACGTCATGCTTCAGAAATGTGGAAAATGGTCAGTTTTCAAATGTTTTATTTTTGAACGTCAGTTCACATTTGTAGGTGGATCATCAGTGTTAGAGCTAAAATTAGCATGTTTAAAGTGATTTTCATGCTTCCAGGAGCTCGGGAAGTTAATTAAATACCATTTGGAGGCATTTAATGTTCGAGCAAAAATGGCTGATTTTCGACAAAAGAGATAACACCCCCCCATTACGTCATGCTTCAGAAATGTGGAAAATGGTCCGTTTTCAAATGTTTTATTTTTGAACGTCAGTTCACATTTGTAGGTGGATCATCAGTGTTAGAGCTAACATTGGCATGTTTAAAGTGATTTTCATGCTTCCAGGGGCCCTAAACACAAGATTTATGGAATGGTTAAAAGTGCATGAAAATGGCCAATTTACTCACTCTGAGTTCTAAAAAAGGGTTTCTTCACCCCAGGAAGTTAATTAAATACCATTTGGAGGCATGTAATGTTCGAGCAAAAACAGCTGATTTTCGACAAAAGAGATAACACCCCCCCATTACGTCATGCTTCAGAAATGTGGAAAATGGTCCGTTTTCAAATGTTATATTTTTGAACGTCAGTTCACATTTGTAGGTGGATCATCAGTGTTAGAGCTAAAATTAGCATGTTTAAAGTGATTTTCATGCTTCCAGGGGCTCAGGAAGTTAAATAAATACCATTTGGAGGCATTTAATGTTCGAGCAAAAACGGCTGATTTTCGACAAAAGAGATAACACCTCCCCCATTACGTCATGCTTCAGAAATGTGGAAAATGGTCCGTTTTCAAATGTTTTATTTTTGAACGTCAGTTCACATTTGTAGGTGGATCATCAGTGTTAGAGCTCAAATTAGCATGTTTAAAGTGATTTTCATGCTTCCAGGGGCTCGGGAAGTGAATTAAATACTATTTGGAGGCATTTAATGTTCAAGCAAAAACGGCTGATTTTCGACAAAAGAGATAACACCCCCCCATTACGTCATGCTTCAGAAATGTGGAAAATGGTCCGTTTTCAAATGTTTTATTTTTGAACGTCAGTTCACATTTGTAGGTGGATCATCAGTGTTAGAGCTAAAATTAGCATGTTTAAAGTGATTTTCATGCTTCCAGGAGCTCGGGAAGTTAATTAAATACCATTTGGAGGCATTTAATGTTCGAGCAAAAATGGCTGATTTTCGACAAAAGAGATAACACCCCCCCATTACGTCATGCTTCAGAAATGTGGAAAATGGTCCGTTTTCAAATGTTTTATTTTTGAACGTCAGTTCACATTTGTAGGTGGATCATCAGTGTTAGAGCTAACATTGGCATGTCTAAAGTGATTTTCATGCTTCCAGGGGCCCTAAACACAAGATTAATGGAATGGTTAAAAGTGCATGAAAATGGCCAATTTACTCACTCTGAGTTCTCAATAAGGGTTTCTTCAACCCGGGAAGTTAATTAAATACCATTTGGAGGCATTTAATGTTCGAGCAAAAACGGCTTATTTTTCGACAAAAGAGATAACACCCCCCCATTACGTCATGCTTCAGAAATGTGGAAAATGGTCCGTTTTCAAATGTTTTATTTTTGAACATCAGTTCACATTTGTAGGTGGATCATCAGTGTGAGAGCTAAAATTAGCATGTTTAAAGTGATTTTCATGCTTCCAAGGGCTCGGGAAGTTAATTAAATACCATTTGGAGGCATTTAATGTTCGAGCAAAAACGGCTGATTTTCGACAAAAGAGATAACACCCCCCCATTACGTCATGCTTCAGAAATGTGGAAAATGGTCCGTTTTCAAATGTTTTATTTTTGAACGTCAGTTCACATTTGTAGGTGGATCATCAGTGTTAGAGCTAAAATTAGCATGTTTAAAGTGATTTTCATGCTTCCAGGGGCTCTGGAAGTGAATTAAATACTATTTGGAGGCATTTAATGTTTGAGCAAAAACGGCTGATTTTCGACAAAAGAGATAACACCCCCCCCCCATTACGTCATGCTTCACAAATGTGGAAAACGGTCCGTTTTCAAATGTTTTATTTTTGAACGTCAGTTCACATTTGTAGGTGGATCATCAGTGTTAGAGCTAAAATTAGCATGTTTAAAGTGATTTTCATGCTTCCAGGGGCCCTAAACACAAGATTTATGGAATGGTTAAAAGTGCATAAAAATGGCCAATTTACTCACTCTGAGTTCTCAAAAAGGGTTTCTTCACCCCCGGAAGTTAATTAAATACCATTTGGAGGCATTTAATGTTCGAGCAAAAACGGCTGATTTTCGACAAAAGAGATAACACCCCCCCATTACGTCATGCTTCAGAAATGTGGAAAATGGTCCGTTTTCAAATGTTTTATTTTTGAACGTCAGTTCACATTTGTAGGTGGATCATCAGTGTTAGAGCTAAAATTAGCATGTTTAAAGTGATTTTCATGCTTTCAGGGGCCCTAAACACAAGATTTATGGAATGGTTAAAAGTGCATGAAAATGGCCAATTTACTCACTCTGAGTTCTCAAAAAGGGTTTCTTCACCCAGGGAAGTTAATTAAATACCATTTGGAGGCATTTAATGTTCGAGCAAAAATGGCTGATTTTCGACAAAAGAGATAACACCCCCCCATTACGTCATGCTTCAGAAATGTGGAAAATGGTCCGTTTTCAAATGTTTTATTTTTGAACGTCAGTTCACATTTGTAGGTGGATCATCAGTGTTAGAGCTAAAATTAGTATGTTTAAAGTGATTTTCATGCTTCCAGGGGCTCGGGAAGTTAAATAAATACCATTTGGAGGCATTTAATGTTCGAGCAAAAACGGCTGATTTTCGACAAAAGAGATAACACCCCCCATTACGTCATGCTTCAGAAATGTGGAAAATGGTCCGTTTTCAAATGTTTTATTTTTGAACGTCAGTTCACATTTGTAGGTGGATCATCAGTGTTAGAGCTAAAATTAGCATGTTTAAAGTGATTTTCATGCTTCCAGGGGCTCGGGAAGTGAATTAAATACTATTTGGAGGCATTTAATGTTCAAGCAAAAACGGCTGATTTTCGACAAAAGAGATATCACCCCCCCATTACGTCATGCTTCAGAAATGTGGAAAATGGTCAGTTTTCAAATGTTTTATTTTTGAACGTCAGTTCACATTTGTAGGTGGATCATCAGTGTTAGAGCTAAAATTAGCATGTTTAAAGTGATTTTCATGCTTCCAGGAGCTCGGGAAGTTAATTAAATACCATTTGGAGGCATTTAATGTTCGAGCAAAAATGGCTGATTTTCGACAAAAGAGATAACACCCCCCCCATTACGTCATGCTTCAGAAATGTGGAAAATGGTCCGTTTTCAAATGTTTTATTTTTGAACGTCAGTTCACATTTGTAGGTGGATCATCAGTGTTAGAGCTAACATTGGCATGTTTAAAGTGATTTTCATGCTTCCAGGGGCCCTAAACACAAGATTTATGGAATGGTTAAAAGTGCATGAAAATGGCCAATTTACTCACTCTGAGTTCTCAAAAAGGGTTTCTTCACCCCAGGAAGTTAATTAAATACCATTTGGAGGCATGTAATGTTCGAGCAAAAACGGCTGATTTTCGACAAAAGAGATAACACCCCCCCATTACGTCATGCTTCAGAAATGTGGAAAATGGTCCGTTTTCAAATGTTATATTTTTGAACGTCAGTTCACATTTGTAGGTGGATCATCAGTGTTAGAGCTAAAATTAGCATGTTTAAAGTGATTTTCATGCTTCCAGGGGCTCGGGAAGTTAATTAAATACCATTTGGAGGCATTTAATGTTCGAGCAAAAACGGCTGGTTTTCGACAAAAGAGATAACACCCCCCATTACGTCATGCTTAAGAAATGTAGAAAATGGTCCGTTTTCAAATGTTTTATTTTTGAACGTCAGTTCACATTTGTAGGTGGATCATCAGTGTTAGAGCTAAAATTAGCATGTTTAAAGTGATTTTCATGCTTCCAGGGGCCCTAAACACAAGATTTGTGGAATGGTTAAAAGTGCATGAAAATGGCCAATTACTCACTCTGAGTTCTCAAAAAGGGTTTCTTCACCCCGGGAAGTTAATTAAATACCATTTGGAGGCATTTAATGTTCGAGCAAAAACAGCTGATTTTCGACAAAAGAGATAACAACCCCCCATTACGTCATGCTTCAGAAATGTGGAAAATGGTCCGTTTTCAAATGTTTTATTTTTGAACGTCAGTTCACATTTGTAGGTGGATCATCAGTGTTAGAGCTAAAATTAGCATGTTTAAAGTGATTTTCATGCTTCCAGGGGCCCTAAACACAAGATTTATGGAATGGTTAAAAGTGCATGAAAATGGCCAATTTACTCACTCTGAGTTCTCAAAAAGGGTTTCTTCACCCCAGGAAGTTTATTAAATACCATTTGGAGGCATGTAATGTTCGAGCAAAAACGGCTGATATTCGACAAAAGAGATAACACCCCCCCATTACGTCATGCTTCAGAAATGTGGAAAATGGTCCGTTTTCAAATGTTTTATTTTTGAACGTCAGTTCACATTTGTAGGTGGATCATCAGTGTTAGAGCTAAAATTAGCATGTTTAAAGTGATTTTCATGCTTCCAAGGGCTCGGGAAGTTAATTAAATACCATTTGGAGGCATTTAATGTTCGAGCAAAAACGGCTGATTTTCCACAAAAGAGATAACACCCCCCCATTACGTCATGCTTCAGAAATGTGGAAAATGGTCCGTTTTCAAATGTTTTATTTTTGAACGTCAGTTCACATTTGTAGGTGGATCATCAGTGTTAGAGCTAAAATTAGCATGTTTAAAGTGATTTTCATGCTTCCAGGGGCCCTAAACACAAGATTTATGGAATGGTTAAAAGTGCATGAAAATGGCCAATTTACTCACTCTGAGTTCTCAAAAAGGGTTTCTTCACCCCAGGAAGTTAATTAAATACCATTTGGAGGCATGTAATGTTCGAGCAAAAACGGCTGATATTCGACAAAAGAGACAACACCCCCCCATTACGTCATGCTTCAGAAATGTGGAAAATGGTCCGTTTTCAAATGTTTTATTTTTGAACGTCAGTTCACATTTGTAGGTGGATCATCAGTGTTAGAGCTAAAATTAGCATGTTTAAAGTGATTTTCATGCTTCCAGGGGCTCGGGAAGTTAATTAAATACCATTTGGAGGCATTTAATGTTCGAGCAAAAACGGCTGGTTTTCGACAAAAGAGATAACACCCCCCCATTACGTCATGCTTAAGAAATGTGGAAAATGGTCCGTTTTCAAATGTTTTATTTTTGAACGTCAGTTCACATTTGTAGGTGGATCATCAGTGTTAGAGCTAAAATTAGCATGTTTAAAGTGATTTTCATGCTTCCAGGGGCCCTAAACACAAGATTTATGGAATGTTTAAAAGTGCATGAAAATGGCCAATTTACTCACTCTGAGTTCTCAAAAAGGGTTTCTTCACCCCGGGAAGTTAATTAAATACCATTTGGAGGCATTTAATGTTCGAGCAAAAACGGCTTATTTTTCGACAAAAGAGATAACACCCCCCCATTACGTCATGCTTCAGAAATGTGGAAAATGGTCCGTTTTCAAATGTTTTATTTTTGAACGTCAGTTCACATTTGTAGGTGGATCATCAGTGTTAGAGCTAAAATTAGCATGTTTAAAGTGATTTTCATGCTTTCAGGGGCCCTAAACACAAGATTTATGGAATGGTTAAAAGTGCATGAAAATGGCCAATTTACTCACTCTGAGTTCTCAAAAAGGGTTTCTTCACCCAGGGAAGTTAATTAAATACCATTTGGAGGCATTTAATGTTCGAGCAAAAATGGCTGATTTTCGACAAAAGAGATAACAACCCCCCATTACGTCATGCTTCAGAAATGTGGAAAATGGTCCGTTTTCAAATGTTTTATTTTTGAACGTCAGTTCACATTTGTAGGTGGATCATCAGTGTTAGAGCTAAAATTAGCATGTTTAAAGTGATTTTCATGCTTCCAGGGGCCCTAAACACAAGATTTATGGAATGGTTAAAAGTGCATGAAAATGGCCAATTTACTCACTCTGAGTTCTCAAAAAGGGTTTCTTCACCCCAGGAAGTTAATTAAATACCATTTGGAGGCATGTAATGTTCGAGCAAAAACGGCTGATATTCGACAAAAGAGATAACACCCCCCCATTACGTCATGCTTCAGAAATGTGGAAAATGGTCCGTTTTCAAATGTTTTATTTTTGAACGTCAGTTCACATTTGTAGGTGGATCATCAGTGTTAGAGCTAAAATTAGCATGTTTAAAGTGATTTTCATGCTTCCAAGGGCTCGGGAAGTTAATTAAATACCATTTGGAGGCATTTAATGTTCGAGCAAAAACGGCTGATTTTCCACAAAAGAGATAACACCCCCCCATTACGTCATGCTTCAGAAATGTGGAAAATGGTCCGTTTTCAAATGTTTTATTTTTGAACGTCAGTTCACATTTGTAGGTGGATCATCAGTGTTAGAGCTAAAATTAGCATGTTTAAAGTGATTTTCATGCTTCCAGGGGCCCTAAACACAAGATTTATGGAATGGTTAAAAGTGCATGAAAATGGCCAATTTACTCACTCTGAGTTCTCAAAAAGGGTTTCTTCACCCCAGGAAGTTAATTAAATACCATTTGGAGGCATGTAATGTTCGAGCAAAAACGGCTGATATTCGACAAAAGAGACAACACCCCCCCATTACGTCATGCTTCAGAAATGTGGAAAATGGTCCGTTTTCAAATGTTTTATTTTTGAACGTCAGTTCACATTTGTAGGTGGATCATCAGTGTTAGAGCTAAAATTAGCATGTTTAAAGTGATTTTCATGCTTCCAGGGGCTCGGGAAGTTAATTAAATACCATTTGGAGGCATTTAATGTTCGAGCAAAAACGGCTGGTTTTCGACAAAAGAGATAACACCCCCCCATTACGTCATGCTTAAGAAATGTGGAAAATGGTCCGTTTTCAAATGTTTTATTTTTGAACGTCAGTTCACATTTGTAGGTGGATCATCAGTGTTAGAGCTAAAATTAGCATGTTTAAAGTGATTTTCATGCTTCCAGGGGCCCTAAACACAAGATTTATGGAATGTTTAAAAGTGCATGAAAATGGCCAATTTACTCACTCTGAGTTCTCAAAAAGGGTTTCTTCACCCCGGGAAGTTAATTAAATACCATTTGGAGGCATTTAATGTTCGAGCAAAAACGGCTTATTTTTCGACAAAAGAGATAACACCCCCCCATTACGTCATGCTTCAGAAATGTGGAAAATGGTCCGTTTTCAAATGTTTTATTTTTGAACGTCAGTTCACATTTGTAGGTGGATCATCAGTGTTAGAGCTAAAATTAGCATGTTTAAAGTGATTTTCATGCTTTCAGGGGCCCTAAACACAAGATTTATGGAATGGTTAAAAGTGCATGAAAATGGCCAATTTACTCACTCTGAGTTCTCAAAAAGGGTTTCTTCACCCAGGGAAGTTAATTAAATACCATTTGGAGGCATTTAATGTTCGAGCAAAAATGGCTGATTTTCGACAAAAGAGATAACACCCCCCCATTACGTCATGCTTCAGAAATGTGGAAAATGGTCCGTTTTCAAATGTTTTATTTTTGAACGTCAGTTCACATTTGTAGGTGGATCATCAGTGTTAGAGCTAAAATTAGTATGTTTAAAGTGATTTTCATGCTTCCAGGGGCTCGGGAAGTTAAATAAATACCATTTGGAGGCATTTAATTTTCGAGCAAAAACGGCTGATTTTCGACAAAAGAGATAACACCCCCCATTACGTCATGCTTCAGAAATGTGGAAAATGGTCCGTTTTCAAATGTTTTATTTTTGAACGTCAGTTCACATTTGTAGGTGGATCATCAGTGTTAGAGCTAAAATTAGCATGTTTAAAGTGATTTTCATGCTTCCAGGGGCTCGGGAAGTTAAATAAATACCATTTGGAGGCATTTAATGTTCGAGCAAAAACGGCTGATTTTCGACAAAAGAGATAACACCCCCCCATTACGTCATGCTTCAGAAATGTGGAAAATGGTCCGTTTTCAAATGTTTTATTTTTGAACGTCAGTTCACATTTGTAGGTGGATCATCAGTGTTAGAGCTCAAATTAGCATGTTTAAAGTGATTTTCATGCTTCCAGGGGCTCGGGAAGTGAATTAAATACTATTTGGAGGCATTTAATGTTCAAGCAAAAACGGCTGATTTTCGACAAAAGAGATATCACCCCCCCATTACGTCATGCTTCAGAAATGTGGAAAATGGTCAGTTTTCAAATGTTTTATTTTTGAACGTCAGTTCACATTTGTAGGTGGATCATCAGTGTTAGAGCTAAAATTAGCATGTTTAAAGTGATTTTCATGCTTCCAGGAGCTCGGGAAGTTAATTAAATACCATTTGGAGGCATTTAATGTTCGAGCAAAAATGGCTGATTTTCGACAAAAGAGATAACACCCCCCCATTACGTCATGCTTCAGAAATGTGGAAAATGGTCCGTTTTCAAATGTTTTATTTTTGAACGTCAGTTCACATTTGTAGGTGGATCATCAGTGTTAGAGCTAACATTGGCATGTTTAAAGTGATTTTCATGCTTCCAGGGGCCCTAAACACAAGATTTATGGAATGGTTAAAAGTGCATGAAAATGGCCAATTTACTCACTCTGAGTTCTCAAAAAGGGTTTCTTCACCCCAGGAAGTTAATTAAATACCATTTGGAGGCATGTAATGTTCGAGCAAAAACGGCTGATTTTCGACAAAAGAGATAACACCCCCCCATTACGTCATGCTTCAGAAATGTGGAAAATGGTCCGTTTTCAAATGTTATATTTTTGAACGTCAGTTCACATTTGTAGGTGGATCATCAGTGTTAGAGCTAAAATTAGCATGTTTAAAGTGATTTTCATGCTTCCAGGGGCTCGGGAAGTTAATTAAATACCATTTGGAGGCATTTAATGTTCGAGCAAAAACGGCTGGTTTTCGACAAAAGAGATAACACCCCCCATTACGTCATGCTTAAGAAATGTAGAAAATGGTCCGTTTTCAAATGTTTTATTTTTGAACGTCAGTTCACATTTGTAGGTGGATCATCAGTGTTAGAGCTAAAATTAGCATGTTTAAAGTGATTTTCATGCTTCCAGGGGCCCTAAACACAAGATTTATGGAATGGTTAAAAGTGCATGAAAATGGCCAATTACTCACTCTGAGTTCTCAAAAAGGGTTTCTTCACCCCGGGAAGTTAATTAAATACCATTTGGAGGCATTTAATGTTCGAGCAAAAACAGCTGATTTTCGACAAAAGAGATAACAACCCCCCATTACGTCATGCTTCAGAAATGTGGAAAATGGTCCGTTTTCAAATGTTTTATTTTTGAACGTCAGTTCACATTTGTAGGTGGATCATCAGTGTTAGAGCTAAAATTAGCATGTTTAAAGTGATTTTCATGCTTCCAGGGGCCCTAAACACAAGATTTATGGAATGGTTAAAAGTGCATGAAAATGGCCAATTTACTCACTCTGAGTTCTCAAAAAGGGTTTCTTCACCCCAGGAAGTTAATTAAATACCATTTGGAGGCATGTAATGTTCGAGCAAAAACGGCTGATATTCGACAAAAGAGATAACACCCCCCCATTACGTCATGCTTCAGAAATGTGGAAAATGGTCCGTTTTCAAATGTTTTATTTTTGAACGTCAGTTCACATTTGTAGGTGGATCATCAGTGTTAGAGCTAAAATTAGCATGTTTAAAGTGATTTTCATGCTTCCAGGGGCCCTAAACACAAGATTTATGGAATGGTTAAAAGTGCATGAAAATGGCCAATTTACTCACTCTGAGTTCTCAAAAAGGGTTTCTTCACCCCAGGAAGTTAATTAAATACCATTTGGAGGCATGTAATGTTCGAGCAAAAACGGCTGATATTCGACAAAAGAGACAACACCCCCCCATTACGTCATGCTTCAGAAATGTGGAAAATGGTCCGTTTTCAAATGTTTTATTTTTGAACGTCAGTTCACATTTGTAGGTGGATCATCAGTGTTAGAGCTAAAATTAGCATGTTTAAAGTGATTTTCATGCTTCCAGGGGCTCGGGAAGTTAATTAAATACCATTTGGAGGCATTTAATGTTCGAGCAAAAACGGCTGGTTTTCGACAAAAGAGATAACACCCCCCCATTACGTCATGCTTAAGAAATGTGGAAAATGGTCCGTTTTCAAATGTTTTATTTTTGAACGTCAGTTCACATTTGTAGGTGGATCATCAGTGTTAGAGCTAAAATTAGCATGTTTAAAGTGATTTTCATGCTTCCAGGGGCCCTAAACACAAGATTTATGGAATGTTTAAAAGTGCATGAAAATGGCCAATTTACTCACTCTGAGTTCTCAAAAAGGGTTTCTTCACCCCGGGAAGTTAATTAAATACCATTTGGAGGCATTTAATGTTCGAGCAAAAACGGCTTATTTTTCGACAAAAGAGATAACACCCCCCCATTACGTCATGCTTCAGAAATGTGGAAAATGGTCCGTTTTCAAATGTTTTATTTTTGAACGTCAGTTCACATTTGTAGGTGGATCATCAGTGTGAGAGCTAAAATTAGCATGTTTAAAGTGATTTTCATGCTTCTAAGGGCTCGGGAAGTTAATTAAATACCATTTGGAGGCATTTAATGTTCGAGCAAAAACGGCTGATTTTCGACAAAAGAGATAACACCCCCCCATTACGTCATGCTTAAGAAATGTGGAAAATGGTCCGTTTTCAAATGTTTTATTTTTGAACGTCAGTTCACATTTGTAGGTGGATCATCAGTGTTAGAGCTAAAATTAGCATGTTTAAAGTGATTTTCATGCTTCCAGGGGCCCTAAACACAAGATTTATGGAATGGTTAAAAGTGCATGAAAATGGCCAATTTACTCACTCTGAGTTCTCAAAAAGGGTTTCTTCACCCCAGGAAGTTAATTAAATACCATTTGGAGGCATGTAATGTTCGAGCAAAAACGGCTGATTTTCGACAAAAGAGATAACACCCCCCCATTACGTCATGCTTCAGAAATGTGGAAAATGGTCCGTTTTCAAATGTTTTATTTTTAAACGTCAGTTCACATTTGTAGGTGGATCATCAGTGTTAGAGCTAAAATTAGCATGTTTAAAGTGATTTTCATGCTTCCAGGGGCCCTAAACACAAGATTTATGGAATGGTTAAAAGTGCATGAAAATGGCCAATTACTCACTCTGAGTTCTCAAAAAGGGTTTCTTCACCCCGGGAAGTTAATTAAATACCATTTGGAGGCATTTAATGTTCGAGCAAAAACAGCTGATTTTCGACAAAAGAGATAACAACCCCCCATTACGTCATGCTTCAGAAATGTGGAAAATGGTCCGTTTTCAAATGTTTTATTTTTGAACGTCAGTTCACATTTGTAGGTGGATCATCAGTGTTAGAGCTAAAATTAGCATGTTTAAAGTGATTTTCATGCTTCCAGGGGCTCTGGAAGTGAATTAAATACTATTTGGAGGCATTTAATGTTTGAGCAAAAACGGCTGATTTTCGACAAAAGAGATAACACCCCCCCATTACGTCATGCTTCACAAATGTGGAAAATGGTCCGTTTTCAAATGTTTTATTTTTGAACGTCAGTTCACATTTGTAGGTGGATCATCAGTGTTAGAGCTAAAATTAGCATGTTTAAAGTGATTTTCATGCTTCCAGGGGCTCGGGAAGTGAATTAAATACTATTTGGAGGCATTCAATGTTCAAGCAAAAACGGCTGATTTTCGACAAAAGAGATAACACCCCCCCCATTACGTCATGCTTCAGAAATGTGGAAAATGATCCGTTTTCAAATGTTTGATTTTTGAACGTCAGTTCACATTTGTAGGTGGATCATCAGTGTTAGAGCTAAAATTAGCATGTTTAAAGTGATTTTCATGCTTCCAGGGGCTCGGGAAGTGAATTAAATACTATTTGGAGGCATTTAATGTTCAAGCAAAAACGGCTGATTTTTGACAAAAGAGATAACACCCCCCCCATTACGTCATGCTTCAGAAATGTGGAAAATGGTCAGTTTTCAAATGTTTTATTTTTGAACGTCAGTTCACATTTGTAGGTGGATCATCAGTGTTAGAGCTAAAATTAGCATGTTTAAAGTGATTTTCATGCTTCCAGGAGCTCGGGAAGTTAATTAAATACCATTTGGAGGCATTTAATGTTCGAGCAAAAATGGCTGATTTTCGACAAAAGAGATAACACCCCCCCATTACGTCATGCTTCAGAAATGTGGAAAATGGTCCGTTTTCAAATGTTTTATTTTTGAACGTCAGTTCACATTTGTAGGTGGATCATCAGTGTTAGAGCTAACATTGGCATGTTTAAAGTGATTTTCATGCTTCCAGGGGCCCTAAACACAAGATTTATGGAATGGTTAAAAGTGCATGAAAATGGCCAATTTACTCACTCTGAGTTCTCAAAAAGGGTTTCTTCACCCCAGGAAGTTAATTAAATACCATTTTGAGGCATGTAATGTTCGAGCAAAAACGGCTGATTTTCGACAAAAGAGATAACACCCCCCCATTACGTCATGCTTCAGAAATGTGGAAAATGGTCCGTTTTCAAATGTTTTATTTTTGAACGTCAGTTCA
This sequence comes from Lissotriton vulgaris, assembly GCF_964263255.1. NCBI lineage: Eukaryota > Metazoa > Chordata > Amphibia > Caudata > Salamandridae > Lissotriton > Lissotriton vulgaris. Next base: position 219,563 of record NW_028255129.1, read on the forward strand.
CATTTGTAGGTGGATCATCAGTGTTAGAGCTAAAATTAGCATGTTTAAAGTGATTTTCATGCTTCCAGGGGCTCGGGAAGTTAATTAAATACCATTTGGAGGCATTTAATGTTCGAGCAAAAACGGCTGGTTTTCGACAAAAGAGATAACACCCCCCATTACGTCATGCTTAAGAAATGTAGAAAATGGTCCGTTTTCAAATGTTTTATTTTTGAACGTCAGTTCACATTTGTAGGTGGATCATCAGTGTTAGAGCTAAAATTAGCATGTTTAAAGTGATTTTCATGCTTCCAGGGGCCCTAAACACAAGATTTATGGAATGGTTAAAAGTGCATGAAAATGGCCAATTACTCACTCTGAGTTCTCAAAAAGGGTTTCTTCACCCCGGGAAGTTAATTAAATACCATTTGGAGGCATTTAATGTTCGAGCAAAAACAGCTGATTTTCGACAAAAGAGATAACAACCCCCCATTACGTCATGCTTCAGAAATGTGGAAAATGGTCCGTTTTCAAATGTTTTATTTTTGAACGTCAGTTCACATTTGTAGGTGGATCATCAGTGTGAGAGCTAAAATTAGCATGTTTAAAGTGATTTTCATGCTTCCAAGGGCTCGGGAAGTTAATTAAATACCATTTGGAGGCATTTAATGTTCGAGCAAAAACGGCTGATTTTCCACAAAAGAGATAACACCCCCCCATTACGTCATGCTTCAGAAATGTGGAAAATGGTCCGTTTTCAAATGTTTTATTTTTGAACGTCAGTTCACATTTGTAGGTGGATCATCAGTGTTAGAGCTAAAATTAGCATGTTTAAAGTGATTTTCATGCTTCCAGGGGCCCTAAACACAAGATTTATGGAATGGTTAAAAGTGCATGAAAATGGCCAATTACTCACTCTGAGTTCTCAAAAAGGGTTTCTTCACCCCGGGAAGTTAATTAAATACCATTTGGAGGCATTTAATGTTCGAGCAAAAACAGCTGATTTTCGACAAAAGAGATAACAACCCCCCATTACGTCATGCTTCAGAAATGTGGAAAATGGTCCGTTTTCAAATGTTTTATTTTTGAACGTCAGTTCACATTTGTAGGTGGATCATCAGTGTTAGAGCTAAAATTAGCATGTTTAAAGTGATTTTCATGCTTCCAGGGGCTCTGGAAGTGAATTAAATACTATTTGGAGGCATTTAATGTTTGAGCAAAAACGGCTGATTTTCGACAAAAGAGATAACACCCCCCCATTACGTCATGCTTCACAAATGTGGAAAATGGTCCGTTTTCAAATATTTTATTTTTGAACGTCAGTTCACATTTGTAGGTGGATCATCAGTGTTAGAGCTCAAATTAGCATGTTTAAAGTGATTTTCATGCTTACAGGGGCCCTAAACACACGATTTATGGAATGGTTAAAAGTGCATGAAAATGGCCAATTTACTCACTCTGAGTTCTCAAAAAGGGTTTCTTCACCCCCGGAAGTTAATTAAATACCATTTGGAGGCATTTAATGTTCGAGCAAAAACAGCTGATTTTCGACAAAAGAGATAACACCCCCCATTACGTCATGCTTCAGAAATGTGGAAAATGGTCCGTTTTCAAATGTTTTATTTTTGAACGTCAGTTCACATTTGTAGGTGGATCATCAGTGTTAGAGCTAAAATTAGCATGTTTAAAGTGATTTTCATGCTTCCAGGGGCTCGGGAAGTGAATTAAATACTATTTGGAGGCATTCAATGTTCAAGCAAAAACGGCTGATTTTCGACAAAAGAGATAACACCCCCCCATTACGTCATGCTTCAGAAATGTGGAAAATGATCCGTTTTCAAATGTTTGATTTTTGAACGTCAGTTCACATTTGTAGGTGGATCATCAGTGTTAGAGCTCAAATTAGCATGTTTAAAGTGATTTTCATGCTTCCAGGGGCTCGGGAAGTGAATTAAATACTATTTGGAGGCATTTAATGTTCAAGCAAAAACGGCTGATTTTCGACAAAAGAGATAACACCCCCCCATTACGTCATGCTTCAGAAATGTGGAAAATGGTCAGTTTTCAAATGTTTTATTTTTGAACGTCAGTTCACATTTGTAGGTGGATCATCAGTGTTAGAGCTAAAATTAGCATGTTTAAAGTGATTTTCATGCTTCCAGGAGCTCGGGAAGTTAATTAAATACCATTTGGAGGCATTTAATGTTCGAGCAAAAATGGCTGATTTTCGACAAAAGAGATAACACCCCCCCATTACGTCATGCTTCAGAAATGTGGAAAATGGTCCGTTTTCAAATGTTTTATTTTTGAACGTCAGTTCACATTTGTAGGTGGATCATCAGTGTTAGAGCTAACATTGGCATGTTTAAAGTGATTTTCATGCTTCCAGGGGCCCTAAACACAAGATTTATGGAATGGTTAAAAGTGCATGAAAATGGCCAATTTACTCACTCTGAGTTCTCAAAAAGGGTTTCTTCACCCCAGGAAGTTAATTAAATACCATTTGGAGGCATGTAATGTTCGAGCAAAAACGGCTGATTTTCGACAAAAGAGATAACACCCCCCCATTACGTCATGCTTCAGAAATGTGGAAAATGGTCCGTTTTCAAATGTTTTATTTTTGAACGTCAGTTCACATTTGTAGGTGGATCATCAGTGTTAGAGCTAAAATTAGCATGTTTAAAGTGATTTTCATGCTTCCAGGGGCTCGGGAAGTTAATTAAATACCATTTGGAGGCATTTAATGTTCGAGCAAAAACGGCTGGTTTTCGACAAAAGAGATAACACCCCCCATTACGTCATGCTTAAGAAATGTAGAAAATGGTCCGTTTTCAAATGTTTTATTTTTGAACGTCAGTTCACATTTGTAGGTGGATCATCAGTGTTAGAGCTAAAATTAGCATGTTTAAAGTGATTTTCATGCTTCCAGGGGCCCTAAACACAAGATTTATGGAATGGTTAAAAGTGCATGAAAATGGCCAATTACTCACTCTGAGTTCTCAAAAAGGGTTTCTTCACCCCGGGAAGTTAATTAAATACCATTTGGAGGCATTTAATGTTCGAGCAAAAACAGCTGATTTTCGACAAAAGAGATAACAACCCCCCATTACGTCATGCTTCAGAAATGTGGAAAATGGTCCGTTTTCAAATGTTTTATTTTTGAACGTCAGTTCACATTTGTAGGTGGATCATCAGTGTGAGAGCTAAAATTAGCATGTTTAAAGTGATTTTCATGCTTCCAAGGGCTCGGGAAGTTAATTAAATACCATTTGGAGGCATTTAATGTTCGAGCAAAAACGGCTGATTTTCCACAAAAGAGATAACACCCCCCCATTACGTCATGCTTCAGAAATGTGGAAAATGGTCCGTTTTCAAATGTTTTATTTTTGAACGTCAGTTCACATTTGTAGGTGGATCATCAGTGTTAGAGCTAAAATTAGCATGTTTAAAGTGATTTTCATGCTTCCAGGGGCCCTAAACACAAGATTTATGGAATGGTTAAAAGTGCATGAAAATGGCCAATTTACTCACTCTGAGTTCTCAAAAAGGGTTTCTTCACCCCAGGAAGTTAATTAAATACCATTTGGAGGCATGTAATGTTCGAGCAAAAACGGCTGATATTCGACAAAAGAGATAACACCCCCCCATTACGTCATGCTTCAGAAATGTGGAAAATGGTCCGTTTTCAAATGTTTTATTTTTGAACGTCAGTTCACATTTGTAGGTGGATCATCAGTGTTAGAGCTAAAATTAGCATGTTTAAAGTGATTTTCATGCTTCCAGGGGCTCGGGAAGTTAATTAAATACCATTTGGAGGCATTTAATGTTCGAGCAAAAACGGCTGGTTTTCGACAAAAGAGATAACACCCCCCCATTACGTCATGCTTAAGAAATGTGGAAAATGGTCCGTTTTCAAATGTTTTATTTTTGAACGTTAGTTCACATTTGTAGGTGGATCATCAGTGTTAGAGCTAAAATTAGCATGTTTAAAGTGATTTTCATGCTTCCAGGGGCCCTAAACACAAGATTTATGGAATGTTTAAAAGTGCATGAAAATGGCCAATTTACTCACTCTGAGTTCTCAAAAAGGGTTTCTTCACCCCGGGAAGTTAATTAAATACCATTTGGAGGCATTTAATGTTCGAGCAAAAACGGCTTATTTTTCGACAAAAGAGATAACACCCCCCCATTACGTCATGCTTCAGAAATGTGGAAAATGGTCCGTTTTCAAATGTTTTATTTTTGAACGTCAGTTCACATTTGTAGGTGGATCATCAGTGTGAGAGCTAAAATTAGCATGTTTAAAGTGATTTTCATGCTTCTAAGGGCTCGGGAAGTTAATTAAATACCATTTGGAGGCATTTAATGTTCGAGCAAAAACGGCTGATTTTCGACAAAAGAGATAACACCCCCCCATTACGTCATGCTTCAGAAATGTGGAAAATGGTCCGTTTTCAAATGTTTTATTTTTGAACGTCAGTTCACATTTGTAGGTGGATCATCAGTGTTAGAGCTAAAATTAGCATGTTTAAAGTGATTTTCATGCTTCCAGGGGCTCTGGAAGTGAATTAAATACTATTTGGAGGCATTTAATGTTTGAGCAAAAACGACTGATTTTCGACAAAAGAGATAACACCCCCCCATTACGTCATGCTTCACAAATGTGGAAAATGGTCCGTTTTCAAATGTTTTATTTTTGAACGTCAGTTCACATTTGTAGGTGGATCATCAGTGTTAGAGCTAAAATTAGCATGTTTAAAGTGATTTTCATGCTTCCAGGGGCCCTAAACACACGATTTATGGAATGGTTAAAAGTGCATGAAAATGGCCAATTTACTCACTCTGAGTTCTCAAAAAGGGTTTCTTCACCCCCGGAAGTTAATTAAATACCATTTGGAGGCATTTAGTGTTCGAGCAAAAACAGCTGATTTTCGACAAAAGAGATAACACCCCCCATTACGTCATGCTTCAGAAATGTGGAAAATGGTCCGTTTTCAAATGTTTTATTTTTGAACGTCAGTTCACATTTGTAGGTGGATCATCAGTGTTAGAGCTAAAATTAGCATGTTTAAAGTGATTTTCATGCTTCCAGGGGCTCGGGAAGTGAATTAAATACTATTTGGAGGCATTCAATGTTCAAGCAAAAACGGCTGATTTTCGACAAAAGAGATAACACCCCCCCCATTACGTCATGCTTCAGAAATGTGAAAAATGATCCGTTTTCAAATGTTTGATTTTTGAACGTCAGTTCACATTTGTAGGTGGATCATCAGTGTTAGAGCTAACATTGGCATGTTTAAAGTGATTTTCATGCTTCCAGGGGCCCTAAACACAAGATTTATGGAATGGTTAAAAGTGCATGAAAATGGCCAATTTACTCACTCTGAGTTCTCAAAAAGGGTTTCGTCACCCCGGGAAGTTAATTAAATACCATTTGGAGGCATTTAATGTTCGAGCAAAAACGGCTGATTTTCGACAAAAGAGATAACACCCCCCCATTACGTCATGCTTCAGAAATGTGGAAAATGGTCCGTTTTCAAATGTTTTATTTTTGAACGTCAGTTCACATTTGTAGGTGGATCATCAGTGTGAGAGCTAAAATTTGCATGTTTAAAGTGATTTTCATGCTTCCAAGGGCTCGGGAAGTTAATTAAATACCATTTGGAGGCATGTAATGTTCGAGCAAAAACGGCTGATTTTCGACAAAAGAGATAACACCCCCCCATTACGTCATGCTTCAGAAATGTGGAAAATGGTCCGTTTTCAAATGTTTTATTTTTGAACGTCAGTTCACATTTGTAGGTGGATCATCAGTGTTAGAGCTAAAATTAGCATGTTTAAAGTGATTTTCATGCTTCCAGGGGCTCGGGAAGTTAATTAAATACCATTTGGAGGCATTTAATGTTCGAGCAAAAACAGCTGATTTTCGACAAAAGAGATAACAACCCCCCATTACGTCATGCTTCAGAAATGTGGAAAATGGTCCGTTTTCAAATGTTTTATTTTTGAACGTCAGTTCACATTTGTAGGTGGATCATCAGTGTGAGAGCTAAAATTAGCATGTTTAAAGTGATTTTCATGCTTCCAAGGGCTCGGGAAGTTAATTAAATACCATTTGGAGGCATTTAATGTTCGAGCAAAAACGGCTGATTTTCCACAAAAGAGATAACACCCCCCCATTACGTCATGCTTCAGAAATGTGGAAAATGGTCCGTTTTCAAATGTTTTATTTTTGAACGTCAGTTCACATTTGTAGGTGGATCATCAGTGTTAGAGCTAAAATTAGCATGTTTAAAGTGATTTTCATGCTTCCAGGGGCCCTAAACACAAGATTTATGGAATGGTTAAAAGTGCATGAAAATGGCCAATTACTCACTCTGAGTTCTCAAAAAGGGTTTCTTCACCCCGGGAAGTTAATTAAATACCATTTGGAGGCATTTAATGTTCGAGCAAAAACAGCTGATTTTCGACAAAAGAGATAACAACCCCCCATTACGTCATGCTTCAGAAATGTGGAAAATGGTCCGTTTTCAAATGTTTTATTTTTGAACGTCAGTTCACATTTGTAGGTGGATCATCAGTGTTAGAGCTAAAATTAGCATGTTTAAAGTGATTTTCATGCTTCCAGGGGCTCGGGAAGTGAATTAAATACTATTTGGAGGCATTCAATGTTCAAGCAAAAACGGCTGATTTTCGACAAAAGAGATAACACCCCCCCCATTACGTCATGCTTCAGAAATGTGGAAAATGATCCGTTTTCAAATGTTTGATTTTTGAACGTCAGTTCACATTTGTAGGTGGATCATCAGTGTTAGAGCTAACATTGGCATGTTTAAAGTGATTTTCATGCTTCCAGGGGCCCTAAACACAAGATTTATGGAATGGTTAAAAGTGCATGAAAATGGCCAATTTACTCACTCTGAGTTCTCAAAAAGGGTTTCGTCACCCCGGGAAGTTAATTAAATACCATTTGGAGGCATTTAATGTTCGAGCAAAAACGGCTGATTTTCGACAAAAGAGATAACACCCCCCCATTACGTCATGCTTCAGAAATGTGGAAAATGGTCCGTTTTCAAATGTTTTATTTTTGAACGTCAGTTCACATTTGTAGGTGGATCATCAGTGTGAGAGCTAAAATTTGCATGTTTAAAGTGATTTTCATGCTTCCAAGGGCTCGGGAAGTTAATTAAATACCATTTGGAGGCATGTAATGTTCGAGCAAAAACGGCTGATTTTCGACAAAAGAGATAACACCCCCCCATTACGTCATGCTTCAGAAATGTGGAAAATGGTCCGTTTTCAAATGTTTTATTTTTGAACGTCAGTTCACATTTGTAGGTGGATCATCAGTGTTAGAGCTAAAATTAGCATGTTTAAAGTGATTTTCATGCTTCCAGGGGCTCGGGAAGTTAATTAAATACCATTTGGAGGCATTTAATGTTCGAGCAAAAACAGCTGATTTTCGACAAAAGAGATAACAACCCCCCATTACGTCATGCTTCAGAAATGTGGAAAATGGTCCGTTTTCAAATGTTTTATTTTTGAACGTCAGTTCACATTTGTAGGTGGATCATCAGTGTTAGAGCTAAAATTAGCATGTTTAAAGTGATTTTCATGCTTCCAGGGGCTCGGGAAGTGAATTAAATACTATTTGGAGGCATTCAATGTTCAAGCAAAAACGGCTGATTTTCGACAAAAGAGATAACACCCCCCCCATTACGTCATGCTTCAGAAATGTGGAAAATGATCCGTTTTCAAATGTTTGATTTTTGAACGTCAGTTCACATTTGTAGGTGGATCATCAGTGTTAGAGCTAACATTGGCATGTTTAAAGTGATTTTCATGCTTCCAGGGGCCCTAAACACAAGATTTATGGAATGGTTAAAAGTGCATGAAAATTGCCAATTTACTCACTCTGAGTTCTCAAAAAGGGTTTCGTCACCCCGGGAAGTTAATTAAATACCATTTGGAGGCATTTAATGTTCGAGCAAAAACGGCTGATTTTCGACAAAAGAGATAACACCCCCCCATTACGTCATGCTTCAGAAATGTGGAAAATGGTCCGTTTTCAAATGTTTTATTTTTGAACGTCAGTTCACATTTGTAGGTGGATCATCAGTGTGAGAGCTAAAATTTGCATGTTTAAAGTGATTTTCATGCTTCCAAGGGCTCGGGAAGTTAATTAAATACCATTTGGAGGCATGTAATGTTCGAGCAAAAACGGCTGATTTTCGACAAAAGAGATAACACCCCCCCATTACGTCATGCTTCAGAAATGTGGAAAATGGTCCGTTTTCAAATGTTTTATTTTTGAACGTCAGTTCACATTTGTAGGTGGATCATCAGTGTTAGAGCTAAAATTAGCATGTTTAAAGTGATTTTCATGCTTCCAGGGGCTCGGGAAGTTAATTAAATACCATTTGGAGGCATTTAATGTTCGAGCAAAAACAGCTGATTTTCGACAAAAGAGATAACAACCCACCATTACGTCATGCTTCAGAAATGTGGAAAATGGTCCGTTTTCAAATGTTTTATTTTTGAACGTCAGTTCACATTTGTAGGTGGATCATCAGTGTGAGAGCTAAAATTAGCATGTTTAAAGTGATTTTCATGCTTCCAAGGGCTCGGGAAGTTAATTAAATACCATTTGGAGGCATTTAATGTTCGAGCAAAAACGGCTGATTTTCCACAAAAGAGATAACACCCCCCCATTACGTCATGCTTCAGAAATGTGGAAAATGGTCCGTTTTCAAATGTTTTATTTTTGAACGTCAGTTCACATTTGTAGGTGGATCATCAGTGTTAGAGCTAAAATTAGCATGTTTAAAGTGATTTTCATGCTTCCAGGGGCCCTAAACACAAGATTTATGGAATGGTTAAAAGTGCATGAAAATGGCCAATTACTCACTCTGAGTTCTCAAAAAGGGTTTCTTCACCCCGGGAAGTTAATTAAATACCATTTGGAGGCATTTAATGTTCGAGCAAAAACAGCTGATTTTCGACAAAAGAGATAACAACCCCCCATTACGTCATGCTTCAGAAATGTGGAAAATGGTCCGTTTTCAAATGTTTTATTTTTGAACGTCAGTTCACATTTGTAGGTGGATCATCAGTGTTAGAGCTAAAATTAGCATGTTTAAAGTGATTTTCATGCTTCCAGGGGCCCTAAACACACGATTTATGGAATGGTTAAAAGTGCATGAAAATGGCCAATTTACTCACTCTGAGTTCTCAAAAAGGGTTTCTTCACCCCCGGAAGTTAATTAAATACCATTTGGAGGCATTTAATGTTCGAGCAAAAACGGCTGATTTTCGACAAAAGAGATAACACCCCCCCATTACGTCATGCTTCAGAAATGTGGAAAATGGTCCTTTTTCAAATGTTTTATTTTTGAACGTCAGTTCACATTTGTAGGTGGATCATCAGTGTTAGAGCTAACATTGGCATGTTTAAAGTGATTTTCATGCTTCCAGGGGCCCTAAACACAAGATTTATGGAATGGTTAAAAGTGCATGAAAATGGCCAATTTACTCACTCTGAGTTCTCAAAAAGGGTTTCGTCACCCCGGGAAGTTAATTAAATACCATTTGGAGGCATTTAATGTTCGAGCAAAAACGGCTGATTTTCGACAAAAGAGATAACACCCCCCCATTACGTCATGCTTCAGAAATGTGGAAAATGGTCCGTTTTCAAATGTTTTATTTTTGAACGTCAGTTCACATTTGTAGGTGGATCATCAGTGTTAGAGCTAAAATTAGCATGTTTAAAGTGATTTTCATGCTTCCAGGGGCCCTAAACACAAGATTTATGGAATGGTTAAAAGTGCATGAAAATGGCCAATTTACTCACTCTGAGTTCTCAAAAAGGGTTTCTTCACCCAGGGAAGTTAATTAAATACCATTTGGAGGCATTTAATGTTCGAGCAAAAACGGCTGATTTTCGACAAAAGAGATAACACCCCCCCATTACGTCATGCTTCAGAAATGTGGAAAATGGTCCTTTTTCAAATGTTTTATTTTTGAACGTCAGTTCACATTTGTAGGTGGATCATCAGTGTTAGAGCTAAAATTAGTATGTTTAAAGTGATTTTCATGCTTCCAGGGGCTCGGGAAGTTAAATAAATACCATTTGGAGGCATTTAATGTTCGAGCAAAAACGGCTGATTTTCGACAAAAGAGATAACACCCCCCATTACGTCATGCTTCAGAAATGTGGAAAATGGTCCGTTTTCAAATGTTTTATTTTTGAACGTCAGTTCACATTTGTAGGTGGATCATCAGTGTTAGAGCTAAAATTAGCATGTTTAAAGTGATTTTCATGCTTCCAGGGGCTCGGGAAGTTAAATAAATACCATTTGGAGGCATTTAATGTTCGAGCAAAAACGGCTGATTTTCGACAAAAGAGATAACACCCCCCCATTACCTCATGCTTCAGAAATGTGGAAAATGGTCCGTTTTCAAATGTTTTATTTTTGAACGTCAGTTCACATTTGTAGGTGGATCATCAGTGTTAGAGCTCAAATTAGCATGTTTAAAGTGATTTTCATGCTTCCAGGGGCTCGGGAAGTGAATTAAATACTATTTGGAGGCATTTAATGTTCAAGCAAAAACGGCTGATTTTCGACAAAAGAGATAACACCCCCCCATTACGTCATGCTTCAGAAATGTGGAAAATGGTCAGTTTTCAAATGTTTTATTTTTGAACGTCAGTTCACATTTGTAGGTGGATCATCAGTGTTAGTGCTAAAATTAGCATGTTTAAAGTGATTTTCATGCTTCCAGGAGCTCGGGAAGTTAATTAAATACCATTTGGAGGCATTTAATGTTCGAGCAAAAATGGCTGATTTTCGACAAAAGAGATAACACCCCCCCATTACGTCATGCTTCAGAAATGTGGAAAATGGTCCGTTTTCAAATGTTTTATTTTTGAACGTCAGTTCACATTTGTAGGTGGATCATCAGTGTTAGAGCTAACATTGGCATGTTTAAAGTGATTTTCATGCTTCCAGGGGCCCTAAACACAAGATTTATGGAATGGTTAAAAGTGCATGAAAATGGCCAATTTACTCACTCTGAGTTCTCAAAAAGGGTTTCTTCACCCCAGGAAGTTAATTAAATACCATTTGGAGGCATGTAATGTTCGAGCAAAAACGGCTGATTTTCGACAAAAGAGATAACACCCCCCCATTACGTCATGCTTCAGAAATGTGGAAAATGGTCCGTTTTCAAATGTTTTATTTTTGAACGTCAGTTCACATTTGTAGGTGGATCATCAGTGTTAGAGCTAAAATTAGCATGTTTAAAGTGATTTTCATGCTTCCAGGGGCTCGGGAAGTTAATTAAATACCATTTGGAGGCATTTAATGTTCGAGCAAAAACAGCTGATTTTCGACAAAAGAGATAACAACCCCCCATTACGTCATGCTTCAGAAATGTGGAAAATGGTCCGTTTTCAAATGTTTTATTTTTGAACGTCAGTTCACATTTGTAGGTGGATCATCAGTGTGAGAGCTAAAATTAGCATGTTTAAAGTGATTTTCATGCTTCCAAGGGCTCGGGAAGTTAATTAAATACCATTTGGATGCATTTAATGTTCGAGCAAAAACGGCTGACTTTCCACAAAAGAGATAACACCCCCCCATTACGTCATGCTTCAGAAATGTGGAAAATGGTCCGTTTTCAAATGTTTTATTTTTGAACGTCAGTTCACATTTGTAGGTGGATCATCAGTGTTAGAGCTAAAATTAGCATGTTTAAAGTGATTTTCATGCTTCCAGGGGCCCTAAACACAAGATTTATGGAATGGTTAAAAGTGCATGAAAATGGCCAATTTACTCACTCTGAGTTCTCAAAAAGGGTTTCTTCACCCCAGGAAGTTAATTAAATACCATTTGGAGGCATGTAATGTTCGAGAAAAAACGGCTGATATTCGACAAAAGAGATAACACCCCCCCATTACGTCATGCTTCAGAAATGTGGAAAATGGTCCGTTTTCAAATGTTTTATTTTTGAACGTCAGTTCACATTTGTAGGTGGATCATCAGTGTTAGAGCTAAAATTAGCATGTTTAAAGTGATTTTCATGCTTCCAGGGGCTCGGGAAGTTAATTAAATACCATTTGGAGGCATTTAATGTTCGAGCAAAAACGGCTGGTTTTCGACAAAAGAGATAACACCCCCCCATTACGTCATGCTTAAGAAATGTGGAAAATGGTCAGTTTTCAAATGTTTTATTTTTGAACGTCAGTTCACATTTGTAGGTGGATCATCAGTGTTAGAGCTAAAATTAGCATGTTTAAAGTGATTTTCATGCTTCCAGGGGCCCTAAACACAAGATTTATGGAATGGTTAAAAGTGCATGAAAATGGCCAATTTACTCACTCTGAGTTCTCAAAAAGGGTTTCTTCACCCCGGGAAGTTAATTAAATACCATTTGGAGGCATTTAATGTTCGAGCAAAAACGGCTTATTTTTCGACAAAAGAGATAACACCCCCCCATTACGTCATGCTTCAGAAATGTGGAAAATGGTCCGTTTTCAAATGTTTTATTTTTGAACGTCAGTTCACATTTGTAGGTGGATCTTCAGTGTGAGAGCTAAAATTAGCATGTTTAAAGTGATTTTCATGCTTCTAAGGGCTCGGGAAGTTAATTAAATACCATTTGGAGGCATTTAATGTTCGAGCAAAAACGGCTGATTTTCGACAAAAGAGATAACACCCCCCCATTACGTCATGCTTAAGAAATGTGGAAAATGGTCCGTTTTCAAATGTTTTATTTTTGAACGTCAGTTCACATTTGTAGGTGGATCATCAGTGTTAGAGCTAAAATTAGCATGTTTAAAGTGATTTTCATGCTTCCAGGGGCCCTAAACACAAGATTTATGGAATGGTTAAAAGTGCATGAAAATGGCCAATTTACTCACTCTGAGTTCTCAAAAAGGGTTTCTTCACCCCCGGAAGTTAATTAAATACCATTTGGAGGCATTTAGTGTTCGAGCAAAAACAGCTGATTTTCGACAAAAGAGATAACACCCCCCATTACGTCATGCTTCAGAAATGTGGAAAATGGTCCGTTTTCAAATGTTTTATTTTTGAACGTCAGTTCACATTTGTAGGTGGATCATCAGTGTTAGAGCTAAAATTAGCATGTTTAAAGTGATTTTCATGCTTCCAGGGGCTCGGGAAGTGAATTAAATACTATTTGGAGGCATTCAATGTTCAAGCAAAAACGGCTGATTTTCGACAAAAGAGATAACACCCCCCCCATTACGTCATGCTTCAGAAATGTGAAAAATGATCCGTTTTCAAATGTTTGATTTTTGAACGTCAGTTCACATTTGTAGGTGGATCATCAGTGTTAGAGCTAACATTGGCATGTTTAAAGTGATTTTCATGCTTCCAGGGGCCCTAAACACAAGATTTATGGAATGGTTAAAAGTGCATGAAAATGGCCAATTTACTCACTCTGAGTTCTCAAAAAGGGTTTCGTCACCCCGGGAAGTTAATTAAATACCATTTGGAGGCATTTAATGTTCGAGCAAAAACGGCTGATTTTCGACAAAAGAGATAACACCCCCCCATTACGTCATGCTTCAGAAATGTGGAAAATGGTCCGTTTTCAAATGTTTTATTTTTGAACGTCAGTTCACATTTGTAGGTGGATCATCAGTGTGAGAGCTAAAATTTGCATGTTTAAAGTGATTTTCATGCTTCCAAGGGCTCGGGAAGTTAATTAAATACCATTTGGAGGCATGTAATGTTCGAGCAAAAACGGCTGATTTTCGACAAAAGAGATAACACCCCCCCATTACGTCATGCTTCAGAAATGTGGAAAATGGTCCGTTTTCAAATGTTTTATTTTTGAACGTCAGTTCACATTTGTAGGTGGATCATCAGTGTTAGAGCTAAAATTAGCATGTTTAAAGTGATTTTCATGCTTCCAGGGGCTCGGGAAGTTAATTAAATACCATTTGGAGGCATTTAATGTTCGAGCAAAAACAGCTGATTTTCGACAAAAGAGATAACAACCCCCCATTACGTCATGCTTCAGAAATGTGGAAAATGGTCCGTTTTCAAATGTTTTATTTTTGAACGTCAGTTCACATTTGTAGGTGGATCATCAGTGTGAGAGCTAAAATTAGCATGTTTAAAGTGATTTTCATGCTTCCAAGGGCTCGGGAAGTTAATTAAATACCATTTGGAGGCATTTAATGTTCGAGCAAAAACGGCTGATTTTCCACAAAAGAGATAACACCCCCCCATTACGTCATGCTTCAGAAATGTGGAAAATGGTCCGTTTTCAAATGTTTTATTTTTGAACGTCAGTTCACATTTGTAGGTGGATCATCAGTGTTAGAGCTAAAATTAGCATGTTTAAAGTGATTTTCATGCTTCCAGGGGCCCTAAACACAAGATTTATGGAATGGTTAAAAGTGCATGAAAATGGCCAATTACTCACTCTGAGTTCTCAAAAAGGGTTTCTTCACCCCGGGAAGTTAATTAAATACCATTTGGAGGCATTTAATGTTCGAGCAAAAACAGCTGATTTTCGACAAAAGAGATAACAACCCCCCATTACGTCATGCTTCAGAAATGTGGAAAATGGTCCGTTTTCAAATGTTTTATTTTTGAACGTCAGTTCACATTTGTAGGTGGATCATCAGTGTTAGAGCTAAAATTAGCATGTTTAAAGTGATTTTCATGCTTCCAGGGGCTCGGGAAGTGAATTAAATACTATTTGGAGGCATTCAATGTTCAGGCAAAAACGGCTGATTTTCGACAAAAGAGATAACACCCCCCCCATTACATCATGCTTCAGAAATGTGGAAAATGATCCGTTTTCAAATGTTTGATTTTTGAACGTCAGTTCACATTTGTAGGTGGATCATCAGTGTTAGAGCTAACATTGGCATGTTTAAAGTGATTTTCATGCTTCCAGGGGCCCTAAACACAAGATTTATGGAATGGTTAAAAGTGCATGAAAATGGCCAATTTACTCACTCTGAGTTCTCAAAAAGGGTTTCGTCACCCCGGGAAGTTAATTAAATACCATTTGGAGGCATTTAATGTTCGAGCAAAAACGGCTGATTTTCGACAAAAGAGATAACACCCCCCCATTACGTCATGCTTCAGAAATGTGGAAAATGGTCCGTTTTCAAATGTTTTATTTTTGAACGTCAGTTCACATTTGTAGGTGGATCATCAGTGTGAGAGCTAAAATTTGCATGTTTAAAGTGATTTTCATGCTTCCAAGGGCTCGGGAAGTTAATTAAATACCATTTGGAGGCATGTAATGTTCGAGCAAAAACGGCTGATTTTCGACAAAAGAGATAACACCCCCCCATTACGTCATGCTTCAGAAATGTGGAAAATGGTCCGTTTTCAAATGTTTTATTTTTGAACGTCAGTTCACATTTGTAGGTGGATCATCAGTGTTAGAGCTAAAATTAGCATGTTTAAAGTGATTTTCATGCTTCCAGGGGCTCGGGAAGTTAATTAAATACCATTTGGAGGCATTTAATGTTCGAGCAAAAACAGCTGATTTTCGACAAAAGAGATAACAACCCCCCATTACGTCATGCTTCAGAAATGTGGAAAATGGTCCGTTTTCAAATGTTTTATTTTTGAACGTCAGTTCACATTTGTAGGTGGATCATCAGTGTGAGAGCTAAAATTAGCATGTTTAAAGTGATTTTCATGCTTCCAAGGGCTCGGGAAGTTAATTAAATACCATTTGGAGGCATTTAATGTTCGAGCAAAAACGGCTGATTTTCCACAAAAGAGATAACACCCCCCCATTACGTCATGCTTCAGAAATGTGGAAAATGGTCCGTTTTCAAATGTTTTATTTTTGAACGTCAGTTCACATTTGTAGGTGGATCATCAGTGTTAGAGCTAAAATTAGCATGTTTAAAGTGATTTTCATGCTTCCAGGGGCCCTAAACACA
Organism: Lissotriton vulgaris; assembly: GCF_964263255.1. Classification (NCBI taxonomy): domain Eukaryota; kingdom Metazoa; phylum Chordata; class Amphibia; order Caudata; family Salamandridae; genus Lissotriton; species Lissotriton vulgaris. Next base: position 235,488 of record NW_028255129.1, read on the forward strand.
AGATTTATGGAATGGTTAAAAGTGCATGAAAATGGCCAATTACTCACTCTGAGTTCTCAAAAAGGGTTTCTTCACCCCGGGAAGTTAATTAAATACCATTTGGAGGCATTTAATGTTCGAGCAAAAACAGCTGATTTTCGACAAAAGAGATAACAACCCCCCATTACGTCATGCTTCAGAAATGTGGAAAATGGTCCGTTTTCAAATGTTTTATTTTTGAACGTCAGTTCACATTTGTAGGTGGATCATCAGTGTTAGAGCTAAAATTAGCATGTTTAAAGTGATTTTCATGCTTCCAGGGGCCCTAAACACACGATTTATGGAATGGTTAAAAGTGCATGAAAATGGCCAATTTACTCACTCTGAGTTCTCAAAAAGGGTTTCTTCACCCCCGGAAGTTAATTAAATACCATTTGGGGGCATTTAATGTTCGAGCAAAAACGGCTGATTTTCGACAAAAGAGATAACACCCCCCCATTACGTCATGCTTCAGAAATGTGGAAAATGGTCCTTTTTCAAATGTTTTATTTTTGAACGTCAGTTCACATTTGTAGGTGGATCATCAGTGTTAGAGCTAACATTGGCATGTTTAAAGTGATTTTCATGCTTCCAGGGGCCCTAAACACAAGATTTATGGAATGGTTAAAAGTGCATGAAAATGGCCAATTTACTCACTCTGAGTTCTCAAAAAGGGTTTCGTCACCCCGGGAAGTTAATTAAATACCATTTGGAGGCATTTAATGTTCGAGCAAAAACGGCTGATTTTCGACAAAAGAGATAACACCCCCCCATTACGTCATGCTTCAGAAATGTGGAAAATGGTCCGTTTTCAAATGTTTTATTTTTGAACGTCAGTTCACATTTGTAGGTGGATCATCAGTGTTAGAGCTAAAATTAGCATGTTTAAAGTGATTTTCATGCTTCCAGGGGCCCTAAACACAAGATTTATGGAATGGTTAAAAGTGCATGAAAATGGCCAATTTACTCACTCTGAGTTCTCAAAAAGGGTTTCTTCACCCAGGGAAGTTAATTAAATACCATTTGGAGGCATTTAATGTTCGAGCAAAAACGGCTGATTTTCGACAAAAGAGATAACACCCCCCCATTACGTCATGCTTCAGAAATGTGGAAAATGGTCCTTTTTCAAATGTTTTATTTTTGAACGTCAGTTCACATTTGTAGGTGGATCATCAGTGTTAGAGCTAAAATTAGTATGTTTAAAGTGATTTTCATGCTTCCAGGGGCTCGGGAAGTTAAATAAATACCATTTGGAGGCATTTAATGTTCGAGCAAAAACGGCTGATTTTCGACAAAAGAGATAACACCCCCCATTACGTCATGCTTCAGAAATGTGGAAAATGGTCCGTTTTCAAATGTTTTATTTTTGAACGTCAGTTCACATTTGTAGGTGGATCATCAGTGTTAGAGCTAAAATTAGCATGTTTAAAGTGATTTTCATGCTTCCAGGGGCTCGGGAAGTTAAATAAATACCATTTGGAGGCATTTAATGTTCGAGCAAAAACGGCTGATTTTCGACAAAAGAGATAACACCCCCCCATTACGTCATGCTTCAGAAATGTGGAAAATGGTCCGTTTTCAAATGTTTTATTTTTGAACGTCAGTTCACATTTGTAGGTGGATCATCAGTGTTAGAGCTCAAATTAGCATGTTTAAAGTGATTTTCATGCTTCCAGGGGCTCGGGAAGTGAATTAAATACTATTTGGAGGCATTTAATGTTCAAGCAAAAACGGCTGATTTTCGACAAAAGAGATAACACCCCCCCATTACGTCATGCTTCAGAAATGTGGAAAATGGTCAGTTTTCAAATGTTTTATTTTTGAACGTCAGTTCACATTTGTAGGTGGATCATCAGTGTTAGTGCTAAAATTAGCATGTTTAAAGTGATTTTCATGCTTCCAGGAGCTCGGGAAGTTAATTAAATACCATTTGGAGGCATTTAATGTTCGAGCAAAAATGGCTGATTTTCGACAAAAGAGATAACACCCCCCCATTATGTCATGCTTCAGAAATGTGGAAAATGGTCCGTTTTCAAATGTTTTATTTTTGAACGTCAGTTCACATTTGTAGGTGGATCATCAGTGTTAGAGCTAACATTGGCATGTTTAAAGTGATTTTCATGCTTCCAGGGGCCCTAAACACAAGATTTATGGAATGGTTAAAAGTGCATGAAAATGGCCAATTTACTCACTCTGAGTTCTCAAAAAGGGTTTCTTCACCCCAGGAAGTTAATTAAATACCATTTGGAGGCATGTAATGTTCGAGCAAAAACGGCTGATTTTCGACAAAAGAGATAACACCCCCCCATTACGTCATGCTTCAGAAATGTGGAAAATGGTCCGTTTTCAAATGTTTTATTTTTGAACGTCAGTTCACATTTGTAGGTGGATCATCAGTGTTAGAGCTAAAATTAGCATGTTTAAAGTGATTTTCATGCTTCCAGGGGCTCGGGAAGTTAATTAAATACCATTTGGAGGCATTTAATGTTCGAGCAAAAACAGCTGATTTTCGACAAAAGAGATAACAACCCCCCATTACGTCATGCTTCAGAAATGTGGAAAATGGTCCGTTTTCAAATGTTTTATTTTTGAACGTCAGTTCACATTTGTAGGTGGATCATCAGTGTGAGAGCTAAAATTAGCATGTTTAAAGTGATTTTCATGCTTCCAAGGGCTCGGGAAGTTAATTAAATACCATTTGGAGGCATTTAATGTTCGATCAAAAACGGCTGATTTTCCACAAAAGAGATAACACCCCCCCATTACGTCATGCTTCAGAAATGTGGAAAATGGTCCGTTTTCAAATGTTTTATTTTTGAACGTCAGTTCACATTTGTAGGTGGATCATCAGTGTTAGAGCTAAAATTAGCATGTTTAAAGTGATTTTCATGCTTCCAGGGGCCCTAAACACAAGATTTATGGAATGGTTAAAAGTGCATGAAAATGGCCAATTTACTCACTCTGAGTTCTCAAAAAGGGTTTCTTCACCCCGGGAAGTTAATTAAATACCATTTGGAGGCATTTAATGTTCGAGCAAAAACGGCTTATTTTTCGACAAAAGAGATAACACCCCCCCATTACGTCATGCTTCAGAAATGTGGAAAATGGTCCGTTTTCAAATGTTTTATTTTTGAACGTCAGTTCACATTTGTAGGTGGATCTTCAGTGTGAGAGCTAAAATTAGCATGTTTAAAGTGATTTTCATGCTTCTAAGGGCTCGGGAAGTTAATTAAATACCATTTGGAGGCATTTAATGTTCGAGCAAAAACGGCTGATTTTCGACAAAAGAGATAACACCCCCCCATTACGTCATGCTTAAGAAATGTGGAAAATGGTCCGTTTTCAAATGTTTTATTTTTGAACGTCAGTTCACATTTGTAGGTGGATCATCAGTGTTAGAGCTAAAATTAGCATGTTTAAAGTGATTTTCATGCTTCCAGGGGCCCTAAACACAAGATTTATGGAATGGTTAAAAGTGCATGAAAATGGCCAATTTACTCACTCTGAGTTCTCAAAAAGGGTTTCTTCACCCCAGGAAGTTAATTAAATACCATTTGGAGGCATGTAATGTTCGAGCAAAAACGGCTGATTTTCGACAAAAGAGATAACACCCCCCCATTACGTCATGCTTCAGAAATGTGGAAAATGGTCCGTTTTCAAATGTTTTATTTTTGAACGTCAGTTCACATTTGTAGGTGGATCATCAGTGTTAGAGCTAAAATTAGCATGTTTAAAGTGATTTTCATGCTTCCAGGGGCCCTAAACACAAGATTTATGGAATGGTTAAAAGTGCATGAAAATGGCCAATTACTCACTCTGAGTTCTCAAAAAGGGTTTCTTCACCCCGGGAAGTTAATTAAATACCATTTGGAGGCATTTAATGTTCGAGCAAAAACAGCTGATTTTCGACAAAAGAGATAACAACCCCCCATTACGTCATGCTTCAGAAATGTGGAAAATGGTCCGTTTTCAAATGTTTTATTTTTGAACGTCAGTTCACATTTGTAGGTGGATCATAATTGTTAGAGCTAAAATTAGCATGTTTAAAGTGATTTTCATGCTTCCAGGGGCTCTGGAAGTGAATTAAATACTATTTGGAGGCATTTAATGTTTGAGCAAAAACGGCTGATTTTCGACAAAAGAGATAACACCCCCCCATTACGTCATGCTTCACAAATTTGGAAAATGGTCCGTTTTCAAATGTTTTATTTTTGAACGTCAGTTCACATTTGTAGGTGGATCATCAGTGTTAGAGCTAAAATTAGCATGTTTAAAGTGATTTTCATGCTTCCAGGGGCCCTAAACACACGATTTATGGAATGGTTAAAAGTGCATGAAAATGGCCAATTTACTCACTCTGAGTTCTCAAAAAGGGTTTCTTCACCCCCGGAAGTTAATTAAATACCATTTGGAGGCATTTAATGTTCGAGCAAAAACAGCTGATTTTCGACAAAAGAGATAACACCCCCCATTACGTCATGCTTCAGAAATGTGGAAAATGGTCCGTTTTCAAATGTTTTATTTTTGAACGTCAGTTCACATTTGTAGGTGGATCATCAGTGTTAGAGCTAAAATTAGCATGTTTAAAGTGATTTTCATGCTTCCAGGGGCTCGGGAAGTGAATTAAATACTATTTGGAGGCATTCAATGTTCAAGCAAAAACGGCTGATTTTCGACAAAAGAGATAACACCCCCCCATTACGTCATGCTTCAGAAATGTGGAAAATGATCCGTTTTCAAATGTTTGATTTTTGAACGTCAGTTCACATTTGTAGGTGGATCATCAGTGTTAGAGCTAACATTGGCATGTTTAAAGTGATTTTCATGCTTCCAGGGGCCCTAAACACAAGATTTATGGAATGGTTAAAAGTGCATGAAAATGGCCAATTTACTCACTCTGAGTTCTCAAAAAGGGTTTCTTCACCCCGGGAAGTTAATTAAATACCATTTGGAGGCATTTAATGTTCGAGCAAAAACGGCTTATTTTTCGACAAAAGAGATAACAACCCCCCATTACGTCATGCTTCAGAAATGTGGAAAATGGTCCGTTTTCAAATGTTTTATTTTTGAACGTCAGTTCACATTTGTAGGTGGATCATCAGTGTGAGAGCTAAAATTAGCATGTTTAAAGTGATTTTCATGCTTCTAAGGGCTCGGGAAGTTAATTAAATACCATTTGGAGGCATTTAATGTTCGAGCAAAAACGGCTGATTTTCGACAAAAGAGATAACACCCCCCCATTACGTCATGCTTAAGAAATGTGGAAAATGGTCCGTTTTCAAATGTTTTATTTTTGAACGTCAGTTCACATTTGTAGGTGGATCATCAGTGTTAGAGCTAAAATTAGCATGTTTAAAGTGATTTTCATGCTTCCAGGGGCCCTAAACACAAGATTTATGGAATGGTTAAAAGTGCATGAAAATGGCCAATTTACTCACTCTGAGTTCTCAAAAAGGGTTTCTTCACCCCAGGAAGTTAATTAAATACCATTTGGAGGCATGTAATGTTCGAGCAAAAACGGCTGATTTTCGACAAAAGAGATAACACCCCCCCATTACGTCATGCTTCAGAAATGTGGAAAATGGTTCGTTTTCAAATGTTTTATTTTTGAACGTCAGTTCACATTTGTAGGTGGATCATCAGTGTTAGAGCTAAAATTAGCATGTTTAAAGTGATTTTCATGCTTCCAGGGGCTCTGGAAGTGAATTAAATACTATTTGGAGGCATTTAATGTTTGAGCAAAAACGGCTGATTTTCGACAAAAGAGATAACACCCCCCCATTACGTCATGCTTCACAAATGTGGAAAATGGTCCGTTTTCAAATGTTTTATTTTTGAACGTCAGTTCACATTTGTAGGTGGATCATCAGTGTTAGAGCTAAAATTAGCATGTTTAAAGTGATTTTCATGCTTCCAGGGGCCCTAAACACACGATTTATGGAATGGTTAAAAGTGCATGAAAATGGCCAATTTACTCACTCTGAGTTCTCAAAAAGGGTTTCTTCACCCCCGGAAGTTAATTAAATACCATTTGGAGGCATTTAATGTTCGAGCAAAAACAGCTGATTTTCGACAAAAGAGATAACACCCCCCATTACGTCATGCTTCAGAAATGTGGAAAATGGTCCGTTTTCAAATGTTTTATTTTTGAACGTCAGTTCACATTTGTAGGTGGATCATCAGTGTTAGAGCTAAAATTAGCATGTTTAAAGTGATTTTCATGCTTCCAGGGGCTCGGGAAGTGAATTAAATACTATTTGGAGGCATTCAATGTTCAAGCAAAAACGGCTGATTTTCGACAAAAGAGATAACACCCCCCCATTACGTCATGCTTCAGAAATGTGGAAAATGATCCGTTTTCAAATGTTTGATTTTTGAACGTCAGTTCACATTTGTAGGTGGATCATCAGTGTTAGAGCTAACATTGGCATGTTTAAAGTGATTTTCATGCTTCCAGGGGCCCTAAACACAAGATTTATGGAATGGTTAAAAGTGCATGAAAATGGCCAATTTACTCACTCTGAGTTCTCAAAAAGGGTTTCGTCACCCCGGGAAGTTAATTAAATACCATTTGGAGGCATTTAATGTTCGAGCAAAAACGGCTGATTTTCGACAAAAGAGATAACACCCCCCCATTACGTCATGCTTCAGAAATGTGGAAAATGGTCCGTTTTCAAATGTTTTATTTTTGAACGTCAGTTCACATTTGTAGGTGGATCATCAGTGTTAGAGCTAAAATTAGCATGTTTAAAGTGATTTTCATGCTTCCAGGGGCCCTAAACACAAGATTTATGGAATGGTTAAAAGTGCATGAAAATGGCCAATTTACTCACTCTGAGTTCTCAAAAAGGGTTTCTTCACCCAGGGAAGTTAATTAAATACCATTTGGAGGCATTTAATGTTCGAGCAAAAACGGCTGATTTTCGACAAAAGAGATAACACCCCCCCATTACGTCATGCTTCAGAAATGTGGAAAATGGTCCGTTTTCAAATGTTTTATTTTTGAACGTCAGTTCACATTTGTAGGTGGATCATCAGTGTTAGAGCTAAAATTAGTATGTTTAAAGTGATTTTCATGCTTCCAGGGGCTCGGGAAGTTAAATAAATACCATTTGGAGGCATTTAATGTTCGAGAAAAAACGGCTGATTTTCGACAAAAGAGATAACACCCCCCATTACGTCATGCTTCAGAAATGTGGAAAATGGTCCGTTTTCAAATGTTTTATTTTTGAACGTCAGTTCACATTTGTAGGTGGATCATCAGTGTTAGAGCTAAAATTAGCATGTTTAAAGTGATTTTCATGCTTCCAGGGGCTCGGGAAGTTAATTAAATACCATTTGGAGGCATTTAATGTTCGAGCAAAAACGGCTGGTTTTCGACAAAAGAGATAACACCCCCCATTACGTCATGCTTAAGAAATGTAGAAAATGGTCCGTTTTCAAATGTTTTATTTTTGAACGTCAGTTCACATTTGTAGGTGGATCATCAGTGTTA